>NC_081249.1:54777586-55077586 GCF_030490865.1 Poecile atricapillus | reverse complement strand
GAATATCATCCCAAAGGCACTACCTCTCACTGGCAGACCCAAGGTATTTTAAGTTCTCAAGCTGCAAACCCTGGCTGAACTGCAAAACGCTATTGCTGAACTGAGCTTTTGTAATTTTTTAATAGCTTTTATGGCTGTAGGCAGATATGTGCTCTCAAGCGTTTCTAAAGCAGAAAAAGAGAATCCAAGGGCCAGAAACATACACATCACCTCTTCCCCTCCTCATAATGAGATAAGAAAGAGAAGATTGAATCTTCAGTTATCTCTTGCATGTGCAGCAAAAAAGGAAAAGCTGTATGTCTGCAACAATCACCAGTTCACCCATCCCTGTGGGAATCTTGTGCAACACTATTCTAGCAGTCAACATAAAGTTATGTGGCTTGGTTTAGAGAATGAAATAATACACAGACCTCAGATTAATATTGTATTTGATATCAATATAAATATGAGGTACTATGGTAATTTCAGTGTTCACTACTGCACTATTTTTTAAAATGAGTTTTGGCTGATATATCTCATTCAGCATGCCAAGCACTGTAACCTGCACCAAAATATTAGACTCCATAACAAAGATCTTAGGTAAAATGAACTGAAAATAACTCTAAAGCTGCAGACTACCATTGGTGCTTTCAGCAATTTGTGACAAATAGCAAATAATTTCAAAAATGAAAATTTAATTTCTCTTCAATTCTGCATATCACTATTACTCATAATGATATATTCCTTTTAATACGTACAGTACACTTTTGATAATTAGGGACAACATTGAATGTGTATTCCTTTACATTTTTTATTTGATTGGTTGTTTTCCCATCTGACACAGACAAAATCTTAGGACTAATTTCAGGACAGAGTTTTAAAGGCAGTGCATTTCAGCAATCATGTTACTGGACTCAACCTGAAAATCACTTTTATTTTTAATTCTGTCAATATATTCTGTGTGTAAGATAATAGAAGTTACTTTTCACTTTTTACCTTACCTTCACTTTTTTCACTCGGTCCATTAAGTTCAGAGTCCTTTAGGAAACAGACACTTTTATGTATGTTTAGAAAGCTGCAGGCACAATCTAAAGTCCATGTTCTACCTTGTAGAATAATGTTCAGCTTCTTTTAATTCAGTTCACACAATGTGTTGCCTGGTGTTCTTTTATTGTTCTCTTTTGATTTCAAGATCCATCACCTCCCTTCAGCCAAATGACACCAAAAGTTATGTTCTTCCTGTCAGTCAAGTTCTCATATATATTTGCTTTAAAAAATCCTTTGAACCTTACATTCCTTGAGAAAGAAGCTTTTGGCCATCATCAATGTCTAACTCTAAGGCCTCCATCAGGATCTCTATTATCCAACAGTAGCTATTTTTGCTTATCTAAGCGTGCTAAAGTTAAGGCTTTCTTCTTAAATAATTTAAAATGTGTTATGAAACACTTATGAACAGGAAAAGCAATTCCCTTTTATCTCTAATTGAAAAAAAGAGAAAAATGAATATCTATTAACTCATTTTTTTTGCCTCTTAGACTGTATTAATTCATAACCCATAAGACTCTCTCTTAGTCAGGGCAGCAACATTTTAATCGTATGTAATTTTGACACTGAAGACATGCAATGTAAAATTATCAAAATTTCCACTGTTAAGTCCCTTAAGTAACAAGTTTCATTATCCACTTTAAGAGATAAAAGAACATTTAACTAACACACAAAAGTTGGACTCTAGGTTTTATTGGTTTGATTTAAGCTGCTGCTCAATCTAAGAAGTCATTTTCATTATCATCACTTGCTTTCAAAGAATTGAAAAGTGTCAAAGCATGAAATTTAATCATAAAGCACCCAGTGCTTCTTCTCTCTAGAAACAGTTATTTTTCCTTCAAGGATTTCTATTATCGTCTCTTTGTGTCAAACATTCACATTTCTAATGGCTTTTCCTTATGCCATTTAATAACATCAAATCTTAAACTCAGTAAAACAGCATCTCAACAGAGATTACATAAAAGGTACAAAAGAAGAAATTTAGAGTCTCTGGAAAGTGTTAAGGATGGATTGACTGTTATCTTATTTCTGATATTTTAAAATCCTTTGTGGGATCATTTTCTGTCTTCTTCTTTCAAAATTGTAAAAGGAGCCCAAGATAAACAAAACAACAAACTGAACAACCAAACAAAAAATTTCCCTGATATGGGACATGGGAGAAAAAGGTTTTGAGTGAGAAATTCTAGGAGAATAAAATACTGCTAAATAAAACTATTTTAATAACAAAAGAAGAAAAAATCTCACAGACAGTCTGAATGACATATAGATGATTCAAAAAAACACATGAAACAAAATTGTTTGCATCACTGCTACTATGGAAGAACAAAAGAAAACGAGTTCACGTATCAGAGAGAAGAATCAGAGACTTACAGGAGAATATCGGCAGAAGATATTTCAGATAATTAAGTGGATGAATACTATTCAACCTGTCTCATTCAGTTTATTACCATTAGTTCACAGTTTGGGAGCAACAGGTATTATATGCCTATGAATTCTGTAGGAATTTGACTAGGAATCTCTTCACAGAAATGAGAAAGTTATGAAAGCAAACATCCAGCTTCTTTTCAATTAAAATAATAACAAGGATTCTAGGGAAATACAGAGGATCACAAACAAGGAATTTTAGTTTCTCTACTTTGAAGCTATTACAGCCCAGAACAGAATAACGTGAGATGGCAGTAAATATAAAGATTAGAGTTAACAAAGCTTGTAGAAAGAAATGTCTTAGAAATAATTAAAGTTTTTGAAGACATATATAAGCATATAAACAAGAGTAATCCACAATGTACTTATGATTATATTTTAAAATTTCTTGACAGTTCTTCTTCTTGAAAGTAATGGAAAAGGTAGTCACTTCAAGAGGGTGTCACAGGCATGACACAATAAATGACAACCCCTGTATCAACAGGCTGGAATCTGTCTAATCAGCAGAGTCTTTGCTGTGCTTGTGATATAAAAGTGTAATATTTGAGGGGTAGAAGTCAAAATTCTGAAAGATCTCATATATTGCAAACTGTCCTGCTGCAAATCCTAATCCCAGCGGCATGGAAGACAAGAACCCCACAAGCATTGTTAATAGCCAAAGTGAGCAGATATCAAATACTAGTGAATCTGGATAAGGGCTGTCTGGATGGTGAGTGAGATGGTAGTCTGGATAGCAACCAATGAGACAGCAGTATTTTGACTGCTTGATTAGCTCACAAACATGCTCATGTGATTGCTCACTCACTAGCCCACAGCATTACAATTCTCACCACAAAGGTCCTTCCTGGTCTGGGAAGACTGGGCACTTCAATGTTTTGTCATCCATGATGTGCTGCTGCTCGCACTTGCCACTCCTGGGCATCACTAGCAAATGTCTCTCCCTGGGCACTCCCTGTGCATCACTTCCCCACTGTTCTCTGATCTCTAGGTTCTTTCCCCATTTTCAAATCTTTCCTCCAGCCAGGACTATTGTCTTCTTTTCAGTGTCCCTTTTTTTCTCCAAAATCCTTTCTTCTTTGCAGAAACCAAGTTTGAGCATTGTTTCTTTTCTGTGGGTCATGTTCTCTGGCTTCCCCACTCTAAGCAGTGCATATGCAGAAACAATACATACTCAGACTATCTATCTGTTGCTGTTTCTGTCCCATGTCTTTGCTTTTAATAAGTGGAGGATTCGGGACATAACTATGCTGTTTAATTGTTGCGTCCATAGCTATCCATTTGCTATTAAAAGGATCCCAGTGATCTAGATAAAACCCAGTAACTAAATATTAGATGATTAAACCACTAATGACACTGCAATATTTTTTCACTAAATATGAAACCTCCTTTCATATGGAGGCATGAAACCTCCATATATTAACAATGTGGGTTGAAAAAGTAATTAGAATTCACATTACTAAGCATCTTTTTTAAAGATTATATAATTTCCTAATATGTCACACTTAATTTTGAAAATATTAGAATTTCTTTCTGTTTTTTAGATCTGATTTTATGTTTAGATTTTTAATAGCAAGATTGAAAGAGTTATGTCAAGTTCAAATTCTAATAGTTCCTTTGATGTGATGATCCTTGATTGCTACTTAGTTGTATGAATATGATTTCAGTTGACTTTCAAATGGTTCCACAAATACAATTATTGATACAATATTTTTTTTTTAAAAAAGGTCTAAGTCCATACCTTTTACATATTCTGCAAATATTTATGTTCTCATATTTTAATAAAATGCTTGACAGCAATTAATTTATTTGTGTAGGAACTGGAAGATAATATGACTGGCAAAAAGCTCCTCAAATCTCTTTTTATGCAAATGTTCTTCCCCACACCTACACAGATTTATATAACAAAGGAAATGCTTCAAAAGTACCTTTAGAAAATAATTCCTAGAAATACATTATTTGTGCTGTTTATGCTATGGTTATGTCTTTGCCCTCAGGACTTATATGTGCTTACTTTTGTGCAAACATAAAAGGAAGAAATGTCACTGTCTCAAAAGGTTTGTAATTGTATAATCATAACACAAATGACAGGAGGAGAGGAATCTCAGCTGTCTAGATTACCAATATTTATATATTTTATATATTTATGTACCTATAATTAGTTTCATTTTGATGTATATTACAAAGTGAAAAAAATCCCATCTCAGGGATATCATCCCAAGAGTTGGATTGCAGACATCTAAATATAGACATCTGTCTAGGTTCGTTTTATGGTTTTTTAAAAGTGGATAAAAATCTATGCTAGTGGAATTTCAAAAACTCTTATGGATTTGAGGAATAGATTCTAAACTTTTTGTGTATGTATGTGTCTTTGAAACCCAATTCTGTACTCATGACAACACATTACATCTTTACTTCTCCTTCTCTCTTCAGCTCTCTACTCAGCAATGCAAAGCAATCCCAAAGCTGGCTAAGCATTTAGGACATCAGTGTAACCAAAGTATCCAACATAAAGAAAGCAGTAAAATTCATTCCTCAGAATCTCCTGTGTACGAAGAGCCAGGATATTCTATGATAGGATACTGTAGCCTCTCCCAGAAGTTCTGAGATAATATATTAGGTGAATGTCAGAATCATCAGTATATAAAAGGGTCTTGTAAGTAAGGTCTGTAGGGACACAAGAAGGGATGATAGTTTCAATCCATTGCTAGAGGGTAGACTTAGATTAAAAATAGTGAAAAAAATATGATGAGTATCATGAGATGCAGGAACAGGCTGCCCAGAGAAGTCATGGGTTCCCCACCACTGGAAGTGTTCAAGATCAGGTTGGATGAGGCTTTGAGCAATCTGATGTAGTGGAAGGTGTTCCTGCCCATGGCAGGAGAGGAGGACTAGATGATCTTTAAGATTCCTTCCAATTCGAACCATCATATTTCTGTATTTTTTCCTTGCTTTTAGTTTCAAAAACTGTAGCTTTCATCACCTATTGAGACTAGCTTACTTCATGCTTGTAGGTATATACTTTGTCTTTTTAAAAGAAAGCAAGTATTCACTGCTCTCATAATGAAGATAAATTACTACATGACCTAATGATCTGATTTCTTAAGCTTGCCTGTATTTTTCTAAAGGAATATAATTAATATTCATATAGCACAATATGTAAATTGAAATCAAACAAATACTTTTTCTTTTTAATCTGGAAGGATGAATTTAAATTGTAAATCATAATTCTACAATAAGTCTTCCTAAAACTGTTTCTACTACTTTAAAGATTTTAAGATTGACACAGTTATTGTAACACTAAATTTTTGCAAACTGCTAATTTATGTGTCTCTGTCACACACTTTGTAACTTACCTTTGCTGCTGTTAGATAAGATAAAGCAAGTTTGATCTGCCTTTTTCATATAAAGAACTTCACAGTCTTCATGCAGATTGAAAGCATATGGATTTATTCCCCTTGTTCCTTTTATATTTTAGTTACTTATGAATTTGTCAGACTGACAGTTTGAAATGGTGATGGTATGAACATTAATTTTAAAAAATCCAAATCCGTTTTTTTTGGAAATACCCTAAGTTCCTTTGGAAGTTATAATACCAGTAGAAAAATGGGGGGAAGGGAAGTACTAGTTTTGAAAGGTACGTCCTTCAGAAAGGAAGACGCACTTGATGTGGCTATCCTTTATAGACACCAGTTATTTTTGTCCTAGTCTTTAATCTCTATTATAGACAGAGGTAATTTCTAATAATAAATTGCTAATAATAAATTTCAGTAGGAAATACAGCAGAAAACACAGCTATGTAAAATATCTCCAATTTGTCATCAGGGTACCATAGCCTTTTAACTGGCATAAATTCAAAAGGGAATTTTCATGAAAACTTGGAGACATAATTGATAATTACAAAAAATATTATTAAAATGACATTTGAAGAATCAGTGATATCCTTTTAATTGTATAAATTGTGCCTTTACAAAAATTAAGCTGAACTGTTCTGGACTTGGATTGCCTATTCCCACTCTCTCTTTTCTCTCTACCTGGCTTTATTCTTGTGCTGACATATTGAAAGTCACAAGGATGAATTATAACCCAGTGAAGTGACAGAAAATCTTAAGCTCTGCTTTCCAGTAATAGCATACATGAGGCAGAGAAATGTGATGGAAGAAAATAAAACACATATGACAGTACCCCAGAAACATAAATTTTACATGTAAAAAAATTTACATAATAAAAAATTAAGTAAGCTTCCTAAGCTTATGATGCTTCCTTCTCACACACTGGAGATCAGTTTAACTTGAAACTGATTTTTTAGTAAACCTCATAATAAAAACAGGGGGAGAATAACAGCTATTCTGTGTTTAAAGACATTTAAGAAGAGATAAAAAATATTTTAGAATTTTTCCAAACCCTTAAATGAAAATAACAAATAATGTTAGCTAAATAAAAGAATATAAATTTTAAATAAAATGGACTTACAACAGCAGATATTAGAAACATGATCTTTCATATATATGGTCGATAAAAGTCTGCATAACAAAAAAAAACATTCTAAGGAGAGCTTTTTTCTTTCCTGAGGAATGAATACGCAACAAGCTAGGTATGAAGATGTATTGTTGAGCCAAATTACACTGAGGGGAAACATAAATAAACTCTGTAAGACTGTCAGATTCAGAGAAGCCTTTCAGGCTGGAGGCAGCACAAACCTGATGAGCACGACATCATAGTGCCAGTTGTTATATAACAAGAATTTTAAAATAAAATTGTATCCTAAATTCCATTTGAGTTTTATTTTTTTATCGTAGCTTTATTTTTATATTTTGCGACTAGCTGAGCTCATAGAATTGAAATACAAGGGAACAATTCACATATTAGTGAAATTAAGAGTTACTCAAGTACCTTAGGTAAATAACACATCAAGTATACCAGTGAGCATGAATATTCTTTCTTTCATATGCATATTACATTTATATTTACTTCAGCAGAATATTTAAGAATGTCAGTCTAAAACATGCATTACTCTCATGCAAAGTGTTTATAATCTTCCAACACAAAATGCTTATGATGACTTGTTATAAATAAAAGCAAAGAAAAAATAAAATATTTGATTTAGCCTGTAAAAATGAAATAAAAAAAAAATATTTTTTTTTTCTTTTTCCAAAGTTTTTTCTGTTTTCTTTCCTCTCCTTGAACTGAGAGGAAGACTAACGGAATATTGGATATTATTCACAGCCATATTTTTTTTCAATTTCAAGTACATTAATCTCAAGTTTAGGAGTAAAATTGCTGATATTCAAAGAAACTAGGAAGAAAGCATTATCCTATATATAGTGATTACAACACATTTCTGTAATGTCAGATTTAAAAGTCTCCTTATAAATCTGCATACTTCTGGTTTAGACCACAGAGTTGAAATTTTGCCTGCCTCGTCATCAAAATACTGTGATGCTTGGATCTGGAAGTAAAATTTGAAACATTAATCAGTAGTTGATTTTAATGCACTATATCTATGTAAGATATCCAAAACACTTAATGTGAACTCTTTTATTATGATCCAATTTTTAAACACTTTTACAAGACCCTATCTTCTCAGTACTATCTAATCACATGAATATCTGCACTATAGTAGCTTTTGGATAGTTTCTTTCAAAACTGCACTTTTAATTGATTCTATTATTTGCCAGGAAGAAAAGGAGCTCACAAAGTCCTAATCATTGTATCATACAAAAAGGACATTCAATTAGTTTTTCATTATTTACTGGTGTTTAATGTCACTAACATCAGTGAATATTACCATTTTCTTGCAGGTTGGAAGAGAGATGCTCTTGCAGTAGGACTCCTTTAAGGCACTCTATCCATATATGTGCACATGAATATTGAGAGCTATTGTAGAAACTCAAACCAGAGAAGCACTGGCATTAGATATCAATAGATCTGTTTTTAGAGCTTGAATAAGTCCAGTCTCCTACCATTTGGAAGGAATGGTACAACTAGAGTAACTCTATACTTGAAACCTGCCTAGGGTTTCCTGCCCTCCAAATCTGTGGTAAAAAAATCTGCAAAGTGACAGACTTTCGACCCCAGGTAATGTGTGTGTCACTTCAACATTAAAGCCTGTTAAAACTTGTATTCTCAGTTCAGGAAGACTGAACTTCCAGAGAAATAAAGACTTTGAGCATCAGAGCTGAAGATTCCACATAGTATATTTCTGAAGAAAAAATTCTAAAAACACCAAACAAATATCTCTCCCCTTAGATTTTTATATTGATCAAGCAAAGTGTTCATACTACACAAATTGTTTTTCAAGTAGACCCCTTCTCTTCAATGTCATATTGTAAGTGAAAACAAAAATAATGCTGTAAATTTTCAAGGATTGTGAGGGAAAAAAAAAGGAAAAAATACTCTGCAATTGATGGTACAGCTCTTCCAGGAACTGCTTTGTTCATAGTCTAATCTTCTACCTGTATGAGTCTGTGACAAATTCGCACCATCCTCTAATAAGAGTCATGGCTGAAAGTCCTGTCCACCGTGACCCCTAGGCAAGGAAACAAGTGAGAATTCATATTAAAATTTCTACTAATAAAATTAAAAAGTAAGCAGATCTGCTCATTATCCCCTTACTCCTGACATTCCATTGACTCCTGTCTGGATTTTCCATTGTCTACACATTTTCTACTCGAATTGTATCTTTATGTATTTGACACAACCTATTTTCTTATGTTAAAAAAAAAAAAAAAGAAAAAAAAAAAAAAGAGCAATAGATAGGAAAACATCAGGATTTTTTGTTTTAAAAATATTTCCAGAATTATATTTTTTATTGGATTAGTAAAAATGATCAGAGGGATAGAACACCACTCTTATAAGTAAATCCTGGGTGAGTTGGGGTTGTTCAGCCTGGAGAAGGGAAGGCTCCAGGGAAAGCTTATAGCAGGAGTTCAGTACTTAGAGGGAGATGACAAGAAAGAATGGGACAGGCTGTTTAGCAACCCTCTTCTCAGTAAGAGAAGGGTTAATGGTTTAAACTAAAGGAGGGTCGATTCCCAGTATATGTAAGCGAGACTTTTTTACAATGAGAGGGGTGAAACACTGGAACAGGCTGCCCGCAGAGATCGAGGATGCTTCATCCATGGAACATTCAAGGACAGGTTGGATGCAGCTCTGA
Organism: Poecile atricapillus; assembly: GCF_030490865.1. Taxonomy (NCBI): domain Eukaryota; kingdom Metazoa; phylum Chordata; class Aves; order Passeriformes; family Paridae; genus Poecile; species Poecile atricapillus. The sequence goes on along the minus strand of NC_081249.1, from coordinate 55,067,985 downwards.
GCAATCTGATCAAGTTGAAGATGTCATTGCCTATGATTGTATGTTTCTATGAATTGCTGATCATCTTTAGATATTTCAGTTAGAAACTTTCTTTTACATAATATTTTAATAATAATTTAATCATAAATAATGCCAGCATCCCATTAACCAATCTTAATAGTTAAGTCCTCTTTCACCTGATTTTCCATGTATTTGACAAAAACAAGCTTTAAATAGAATAAAACAGAAACACAATAAAAACAAGTAAAAATTATTTTGCAGTCAAAGGCTTTCAGAAAAAAAAAATGTTAATTAAAATAGGATTAGAACTACATAAAAAAAAAATCTGCTTCTGAGAACTAAACATAAATTTAAGGATACAATTTTCAGGTGAACTTAGAGATAATCCTTTCCCACATAAACCTAAGCTAAAATTTAGATAAAGTCATTAAAAGTATAAATAATATAGGTTTAGTTATTTGCTCCCAAAGGATTAAAAAAGATTTTCAGAGGAAATTCAGTTGTATTTGGGACAGGTCGGTGAACCAAAAGAAAAATTTGCATTTCGACATTGCTTTTGCAGCTCCAAAGTAAAAAGGTCTTCTGCAAACTGAAAGGTGAAGGTAATGTTAAAGTGAGGAGTCAAAATGAAACAATTAAATTAATATGTAAAATGATATCTTTGTACAGTGGGAAAATATTAAAAAATAAATGCCAAAAAATGCACAATCCTTTTAAAATCCTTTCTCAGAATCACACTTCCTGTAATTTCTTGTTATATGCTTCTGAGTACCATCTTTTTAATACACTTTGTTAAAGTATATTTTAGTAAACCAGTCTCCTATCACTAAGCAAATGGCATACTCACCCTTGTTATACTCCTCACTTTTTCTCCTTACATTATTCTCATGATTTATATCCAGTTTAAAGATTATTAGTTTCCTGAAATCTATAAAATATAAACTATTTCAATTATTTGTAGACCTGTTTGAATTGCATTTAAATGCAATGTATCTAATTATTATATCTTATAGGATACCCTATACAGAACTAATAAAAAATAATTTTGCAATGTTATATCTCATACACATATTTGTTCATGTGTGTGTCTGCTTTATTTTCTCCTTTTTTCCTTTTGTTTCTTTTTTATTATTTTTCTTTAAATAGAACAGCTAATCTATGTATAATCCTTTCTTTAAATTAAATTCTGGCATTTTGTGACAGGATCATGTTTGGAATTAATGTAAATCTGAGTAAAGGCAAGCCAAATAATTACTGCACTCTTCTGATCCATCTTAATGTTCACACTTTTTAACAAAGATTGAGGCACAAAGACACCACTATCATTCATTCGGTGAGGATTAATTCACCAAAGATAACACAAAGCAGTGTCAGTGGATTGACATTGCTAAGTTTTTAGGATACAGTTCTGCTAACTATTTAAAGGCAGTCTTCCCTATATACCTGCCATCTTTAAGATAAACTCAATGAAGTTAGAAATTAATATTTGAGTCATGAAACATAGGTGCATCTTATGAGCACCTTGACTCTGTTATTTGCAATGTATAGTAATAGGAAGATGTTAAATGTAGATTATACTGTCTTGAATTTTGAAGTTTAATTTATGAGGAAAAACATAGTTATGTATTATGGCTGTATTAAAAGTGGCTTTGTCTTTAGTATGTAACAATCTTATAAAAAACATGGAAAACATGATGGGTTTGGCATCTTTTTCAGGCAGGAAAAGAAAAATGAGGGCACTTTGAAATTGTAGATTATTGACACTTGGTAGGGAGCTGTCTAGAATACAAAGTTCTGTTTTATCCTAATGAAGAACACAGACTTCAAAGGGTGGGATGGGTCAGGATTTAGCATGCTGAAATCTCAGAAACACAATTTTAAGGTGTGCTATATTGCTGACTTGAGACTACAGATTATCTGAGATTAAAAAATTAAATAATTCTAAATTGGATAAAATAAATAATAAATAAGTATTTAGTTTTATTCCATATTTTTTTCTGCATTTGAAGGAAAGTAAAATAATAATAACTCATTAACATGTTCTTCAATATTAACATAAAAGAAACATCACCATTTCTCTCATAAAAATTTATTACTATTTCAGGTAGGTAGTGGACTATATTTGCATCATCATCTTTGTAAATTAACTTGTTTATTGCCTACATCTTTTTTCCCCCTTAAAATACTTACCTACAATCACACATACATATGTATTTATGACATTTTGCCACCATATGGATGTGCAATCATAAATCTTTAGCCTTTTCAGACAAGAAGTAAGTTAAAGCTTCAAATTATTCAAATAAAATGTTTTCATGGCATAATAGTACATACACTCCAGATACTGAATTTTGCATTTTTCCGTTCAAATATTCTGTTAATGCATTTTTCCATCCTTTTCAGGATCCTTTGGGGGGCTCTACCCTTCCATGTATTGACTCACAGCCTGCAGCTGTGTACCTGCAAGCTTGATGCCAGTGCATGCCATTGCCTTCTGCAGGTGTTTTGTGGTAATATTAATGAGGACAGATACCAGCATAGAGCCCTTTGTTGTTCCACTTGATTTGAAGATCATTATTGTTGTATTTCTGTTCCTACTCTGAGTTAAACAGTTCAAGTAAATTACACTTGTTTTACTCTTAGCCTTTTGGCAAACTGAATTATTTGCCTGGGAAAAATTAATTGGGAAAACATGTAGATGCATAAGCGCACAAAAATGAATTTTTTTTTTTTTCTTACTTAAACATTTGAGCTTCCTTCTGTTGTGATATTTTAGCCACAGAAACCCATAGCAGGAAATGGTCATGGTAGGCAGTGAGCTTCTGAAAACGCAAAATATATACATAATTATCTGAATAATTCTGTTTCCTCTTTGGATTCAAATTTGTAACTGTCTTGGGGGGGAAAAATGGAAAAGAAACCAATGTTTTCTCCTTCCTTGAAACTTCTCCATATTTAATAAATGCAATCATCATTTCTGTATTATTTTCTGTGGTTAAAATAGCAGAATTGTTAAGTGTGCATATTTCTAAATTACATTGCAAAGAAATAAATTATTTATATTCGTCTTTTTTATACAACGTTAGACAATTCTTGTTGAATATTGTGTACATGTTTTTATGTATATATAAATACCAATGTATATAAGAAAGTATGTATTCAGACTAAATACACATCACATAATTTATTTTAGATGCCATAATGAGATGTAATCCAGTTTTATATTGAATTTGCCTGTAATTGTGGTGTTATAATTGTAGGCAATACAATAAAAACCTGTTGTGGTGCAGATGCTACCTGGTTTTATGTTTTTATTATATACAAATTAAATTGTATGACTCTGGAGCTATCTAAACCTCACTTGGACTTCCTCTGTTTTACTTACATTAATTTTACAGGGAATACTCTATCTTCTCAATCACTCATGGTTGTACAAAAATTTTGAGCAAGTAAATTTATATTTAGAATTTTTGAAGTTTGTGGTTCAGATGACAGCTATGATGTCACTGGGTATTGGTAGGGCTTATCAATAAATTATTAGGCTAATGAAGATGTATCTATGTCTCAAAATGTTTATTTTTCTGGATCAAAGATCACTTTGCATCCTGTTTAACCAGGGCTTCCTGATATAATAAATATCATACCTATGATAAGTTCTTTTCTTTCCAACTTAAATTTTTTATTTGTAAAAATTTGTACTGCAGATATAAAAAAAAAAAAGATAATATAAAACAATCTTGAAACATTAAATATATTTTGAAAACATGTATCTTGAAACAATGAATATATTATTATTTTTAAATATAAAGAAATTAACAGCTCTGTAAATAATTTCCTATTAGACTATTCTGGAGAAAGACCTGGGTGTCCTGGTGGACAAGCTGTGTATAAGCCAGCATTGTCCCTGTGGACAACAGTGTCAATGGTACCCCAGGCTGCACTGGGAAGAGCATTTCCAGCAGGTCAAGGGTGGTGATCCTGCCCCTCTGCTTATCCTTGGTGAGGCACGTCTGTGTCCAGTTCTGGGCTTCTCAGGACAAGAGAGACATGGACATCCTGGAACAGGTCCAGTGAATGCCCAGGAACAAATGATTAGGGGACTGGAGCACCTGATTTATGAGAAAAGGCCAAGGGAGCTGAGCCTGTTCAGCCTTGAGAAGAGACAACTTCTTGAGAGGGGACGTCAGCAATGTATATCAGTATCTGAAAAGAGGGAGCCAGAATCTTCTTGGTGATGACAAGCAGTAAGGCAAGGAACAACAGGCAGAAACTGGGACACAAGACATTCCCCTTGAACATGAGGAAGAGCTTTACTGTGTGGTTGACCTAAAACTGGAACAGATAGTCCAGATGCAAACCTGTGCAGGGTGTTCTAAGATGACCCTGCTTGAGCAGGCTGGTTGGACCAGATAGACCCCAGTGGTTCCTTCCAGTCTTACGCATCCTGTGATTCTGTTATTAGCCAAAATTAACAACATCCTGTTAGTTCTAGCAATGGTCCAGCTAGGTGAACAATGGATTGACTAGCAAAATAATACAAGGACGCAATAGAATAATTAACCGAATAAATAACAGAATAATGTCTTTCTAGTGCTTATAATTAAGAGTCGAAAATAATTTGTAACAATAATGGTGCTACAAATTTTAACCTATAACTTTTGGTTAACAGATAAGTGAGGACTCTTGATTTCAAATAGTTGAGATAAACTGTTTTACTAAAAGAATTCCAAATATGTTTTAAAGTGATTTTATAATGTGATATTATAATATTATAAATAATATTATTTAATGTGATTTTATTTTATATATTTTATTTCATGTATATATATATTTAAAAATTATAGTTTTCATGTTTTTGTTGGTTTTTTTTTAAATAAAGGCAGTATTTATAGTTATAGAGTATATAACTATATTAAATTAGATAAATATTTTGAATTTTGAATATTTTCAAAGCCATTTTGATGAGGTAACAACTTCGGTCAAATATTCTGCTAGGTGAATAATTGCTATGTTTAGAAAGTTCACATTTCTGTTCTTGAGGCATCTGAAATTGCTCTTGTGATCAGAAGAATGTTTGTGGAAAAATATCACTGTAGAGTTAATAAGAATAGTTCCAGTAGGAGGGAAGGTGGGATCCATTTTGATTCACGCTGACTTCAGAATTTAATTGTCTGAAACAATCAGCATGAAAGTACAAGGGATGCTTTACCCTTCATGGCTGCATTATAAACTTCAATTCTGACTCTATAGGATTATCCTTTCTTCAGTATTATTTTGCCCTATCTGTTCTTGATATGCCAAGGAAGACGTAAGAAACTGAATTATTTAGATTAAATCAGGCATTCAAATCCTTATTTATTACCTTAAAGTTATGATGTTTTACTGTTACTAAATTTTAATATATTCTTGTTCATTTTAAACTACCAGTATTGAAACATATAATGTGAAATGGAACAGTGGGTAGGAAAAGTAATTTTTTCCCTCCTCTCAGATCTTGACTCTTGCTGTTTTGAAACTCCTGACTACATGAACTCAACAGGAAAGATATTTTATGTAGAAAATAATTTTGTTAGCTAAGGAATCATGAACAGAGAAAAAATGCTGTTGCACATTAGCTTAGGAGAAGGCGTTACTAATCTAAGGACAACAATACAAAAAAGTCCCAGGTGCTTATCAGCAAATTCAATTACACTAACAAAAAATGGCTTATAAATGCAAAGCTAAGAAGGCGTTTATATCACTCAGGTGTTTTTTTCGTTGTTGCCTTTTCATGGATCTTTACCAGAATTTGATGAGATAGGAGTAAAATGAAACATCAAGTATTCATAGGCAGACCACATACATTAAAAATAATGAAATTGCTCTGCATATAGTAGCTTACCCAGCAGATTGTCACAGCATGCACCCTCATTAGGATGTCTGCTTGAAGCTTAGATTCCTGGCATAAGGTAAAAATGGAATATCCAGGTGATGGAGGCTAGACATAGGTATTTATCATTTACAAAACTGTTTTTCAAAGACCTGTGAAGCCTACAGATCTTTTGGAGTATATATGTATGTGCAGTTATTTTAAGCTGTTTTCAGACACAATTTATGAATCTTCTTTAAACTAACCATTGATTTTCACCCTGTGCTAAAATAAATTCGAGTTTTGAGAATAACAGAAAAAAGCAGGGAAAATTGAACATTTCAATAATTGTTGTGATACCAATTTGTATGCATTTGAGTTAATTTTTAGCCTGCTGGGGCAACAGTGACTCTTGGTATCATTTACTTTTTGTTCCTGGAATAGCCTGTTTCTAAAACTATAACAGAATTACAAAGCACATGAAAAAGAATAAATCTGTTATATAGGGTTGAAACTGATAGCTGAGAGAAAGGAAGGAAAGGAGAAGGAGAAGGTAGGAAGATAGGAAGAGATGAGCAGAGGAAGAAGGAGGAATAGAGAGAAAGAGAGAAAGAAAAGATGAATAAAGGAGCCTGACTTTCTCAGGCTGAAGCCTAACACACTATAAATTTTGCCTTACTTAGAACTCATTTGATATAGCATGATGACACATCTTATTTTAGATGCCTTCTACCATTATTCCCAGGAAACCTCTCCCTGTATCCATTGAAAATACATTTCTGTGTGCAGCCTTATCCTCACAATGGCGAGTGACAGACATCCTGACAGCAACAGTAGTTTAGAGAACCCATTAAGAATATCAGAACATCACTGAGAAAAAAGGGGATGAAAAAGCAATGGCAGAAAAAAGCCTGCCAAAACAAACAAACAAAAAAATCCCCCAAAACAATGACATCCAGATGTTAAAAAGAACAAAGAAATAAAGCAAAAGCACCTTTTTTTTTTTTTTTTTTTTCTCAAGGGGATTCAATGCAAATGTCAGAATAACTCTTGCTAAATGAATTTAAAATGTTGTCTATCAACACATGATTGTAGTGGAAGCCATCTGTGTTTTGGACAAGATAAGCAGATTTATCTCTTTCTGGAAGCTTATGATTTATTTCTGCTTTGAATAGTAAAATGGGCTCAATTTTTCCAATACTTTGTTCACAATAAATACATGTTCTGTACTTTTTAAAGAATACGGATGGATACAAGAGAAGAAAGTTCCCTGTTCATCTTCTTCTGTTACTTTCCAGGTCAGGTAGAAGTCCATGCAAATAACAGAACATTATGCTTGCACTGAAAGTGAAGGCGTATTTTGAGGTTAGTACAGAGAGACACATTAGAAATTTATAGCAGTTTTACTACTAGAGGAGATCAGAGGAAATACAGACAAATCCCCTCCTGAATTTGATTATACTGTGCAAAGTATACTGAAAACCATAAAGCCAGTAAAATTTTCTTTAGACCAAGACTGCAAGAAAACCTTCCACGTGGAAGGACACATTAGGCAGAGCAAAGATTTATTAATAACTTCTTTAATCTTCATAATGTCTTATTATCTGGGTCTGAATTTTTCTCATTACCATAGTTTGTGTTCAAATAAAACCTGGCATTAGCAGGTTAAAGGTCTTTCTGATGGTTTTGTAGTATATAGTTATTAGCTTTTTAGTTCAGATCATAGGTTGCCTTTGAAGCAAATCTACCATTATTTCCACTTCCTATATTTGGTTAACATTATAAATCAGTCTTAGAGAACATAAGGATGATTACTTTTGGATGGAACATAGCAAAAGAATCTCTCTTGGAGACCTCTTAATATGCTGCAATGTTAATAGCCAGTTGCTCTGTGGTATTCATCTAGAATTACTCTACTTCAAAAAGCATGTTTAATGTGGACATTGGATCATCAAAATCAGTTATTTTTACTTACATATGTGCTCCTATTGACACATACTTAGTTTAAGAAGGTAATTTAGGAAGGATACTTTAAGAAAGATTGCAAAAGCCAAAGTTAGGTTCCCATATTTTTTGAGTCCATGTATTCAGAAAATCAGGCTCAAAAAGGAGGAGAATGTGTCTGCAAAAACTTCATCTGTTTCAGTTCAAAGTCCAGTCTCAGCTGGAATCCTCCCTCAAACACATTTTAGCTACAGCACATTTGTCAGTTAAGTGATAAAACTTTAATTATGCATTTATGATTCCATATTCTCTGGGAATAAGATGGCTAAAGTAACTAAGTCATAACATACTGCAGCATGCTTAACCAAATCATCAAAGACCTGAGTCTGGGTGCCTAGATCATTAGTAAAATAATTACACACACTGGGATTTCATGAACTAGTCTTTATGGTTACATTGTTAAATAGAAAAAGGAAGGGAATGGTTCTTGGCCTCAATTCCCAGCGGCTCTGGATGCTGAGAGCTAGCCCCATCTGTGTTGCATTGCTTTGGTGAGATCTAGCTGGAGTTCCCTGAATCAGAGCCATGGGATGAACAACCATGAAGTAGCAGTTGATTGGGACTATGTGACTACATGAATCCTCAGTTCTGGCTCCTCAGTACAAAAGAGACTTGAACATACTGTAAGGACTCCAATAAGAGGCCAGCGGAGATGATTAAGGGGATGGACCACCTCTCCAGTGAAGAAAGACTGAGACAACTTTTTAGCCTGGAAAAGCAAAGGCTCAGGGGAGAGCTCAATGTTGTTAAGAAGGAAAATATCATCCTTACTTCTATCAGAAATAGTTTGGCCAGCAGGACCAGGGCAGTGGTCATATTTGTACTCAGCCACTGGTGAGGCTGCACTTCAAATCCTGTGTTCAGTTTTGCATGCATCACCACAAGAAAGACAGAGAGAGGTGCTGGAAGGTATCCAGAGAAGCTGATGAAGGACCTAAAGCAGACCTCTCTTATGTCAAAGTCCTCCTACGATGAGCAGCTGAAGAAGTGTTCAGCCTGGACAAAAGGAGGCTCAAGGGGGACTTTATCACTCTCTATAACTGCCTGAAGGGAGGTTGTAGCCAGGTGCGAGTTGCTCTCCTCTAGCAAATAAAAAGCTATAGAACAAGAGGAAATGGTCTCAAGTTACACCAGGGAAGGTGGATTGTATGTTAGTCAAAATAACTTTGCTGTACGAGTTGTCAAGTGTTGGCATAGGCTGCCCAGAGAAATGGTTCACTCACAGCTCCTGGGCTATTTTAAACATGTAGTATGTAGGAACGTGATTTAGTGCTGGTCATAAACCATATTAGGTTTATGGTCAGATTCAATGATCTTAAAGGTCCTTTCCAATCTAAATGATTTCATGATTCTATAATAAATAATATCTGTAAACATCTGAGGGGACTGTGCAAAGAGGATGGAGCCAGCCCTTTTAAGTGGTTCCCTGTGAAAGGACCAGAGGGAAAACCAGACGTTTCCACATTGTTCTAGTGTTGACTTGGATAGACAGAAGGATGGGACAGGACAGGGTGGGGCAGGGTGAGGTAGGGCAGGGCAGGATGTGAAGGGAAGGGAATCAAGAGCAAAGCAGAAATAAAAGCAACAAAAACTATTAAAAATGGTCAAACCTCCTCACTAACTTGCTTTCTGACTTGCATATTAGGTATGTTGCGTTTGTCATCATTCAGCAGGTGTCTTTACTAGTGATAAAACAGGTTTGAACAGTTTAGGGTTCTACACAATACTCATCTATTTTCCAGCAGCTGCACTCCCTAACCTGTGATATAAAGACAACTGTGGGTTTTCAGATTATATATAATCAGAATGATTTTCCTAATTACTTTTAGACATATGTACACATACATTTGTATGAGCAGTGCAGTGCAATGGACAAGTGCTGGAATGAAAAAAACAAGATAGAAACTCGTTACATCAGATTTTCTGCTGTGAGATAGACTAGTTCATAAATAATATTAAAATGAAAGAAAACATTGAGCTATTAAAAAAATCCCAAAGTATCTGGAAATTCTTATAAATTCAATCCTATAATTCTGTCCACAGAAAAATTTATTCAGTATTTTTTCTTGTTGGTTTTACTTTATCTCCCAGAAAAAAAATAGTTTTCAGAACTTTAATCCAGTCTTTCTTCTAAAACCTCTGTTTAATATTACACATGTAAAATCTTCAAGCTATGATTTAAATTAGAATTCATGCTTCTGTCTAGGGGGTATCTTTTGAAAAGAAGATGTCACATACATCTAATACACTCTGCTAAAGGACTATGAACATATATAGCACCAAGGTTTGATGGAGTAAATAAGGATTTTATGCAAAAGTGTGTAAACTGACTTACTTGTTTTTTTAATATCATTCCATGCAAAAAACCCCAACCATGAAGTCATTTTGATACAAAAATATGTATCAAAAGAACTTATAGTTTGCTACATTTCAAGCAGCTCAGGAGTTAGCCATTTAGAATCTTTTGAACTACAGAAACCAGCCTGGTACAGATCAAAGCAACTAAAGAGGAAATGCAGGATACAAAATTACTTCTTGTAGTAAATAATTTAATAAAAATATTACATCATAGAGGTTTATTAAATATTGTAATAAAATCTTTGGATAGGTGAAAGACAAATCCCAAAAATAGTACAACCTGCAGTAGTAGAAAACAAACAAAAACAAATTGTGTTTTATGTTTGCAGGTCAAAACCTTTGCATTTAAAAAAAATAAAACAGATTTTAAGATCTGGATCTTTGTCAACAGATACTTCAAGGTCCAGATTTAGATTATAAACTCTGCCAATATAAAAACAATTATTTATTCTTGAACTATTTATGTGCTGTAGGGATCTATATCTGCATTATATTCAAAGGATGTATGTCTACCTTGCTCACAGCCTCTTTAGATCAAACAGACTGTGTTTTACTTGAGATACCCCATAAGTTGTTTAATTTACTGCATAAATTAAAGTATTTCTTATTTTTGTGGGATGAAAGGTCATTTCAAGCTTTATGGTGCTATCAGGAAAACAGGAAAACACATTGTATCATAAAGGATATTTGAACATACCAAGAGTGTTTCAACACTGCTTGAGCCCAGAATAATTAGGAGATAAACTATTTGCAGTTTTACTCATGCTGCTTAATGAGTACTTGTGTAAAGATGGGTGGGGTAAAATTAGAGGAAATTGGGAAGTTATATTCTCATCTTAAAAGAAGTTATAATCACATGGACATTATAGGATAAAATGCAGTTATACTCCCTGGATAGAATGTCGTTGGCATACCTGAAACTTATGCCACAATGATTCCCCACACACCCAACCTGATTATGCTAAGAAAGAGAGAGGGTGGAGTCTAAGCTTTGGTGGAATCCTTGAAGGAAGGGGAACTTGATGTTACCTTTCAGCTGATAAAACTAGTAACGGTCTTCTGCTGGGGGAGATGTCATGCTGCTGAACCAGCAACTGCAGTGAAAACACTCTCCTTGGATGAACTCATTATAACCTAATTGCAACTAATGCACGCCTCCATCCCAAAATTATGCATCCCCAAGGTATGACCACCCTTCACTGAGGAAGTGTCTGTATTTTATTGACTGTACATTCAAGAGCGAAAAAATTTTGAACCAATCAGTAACAAAGGTACGTAGGAACAGAGTCACTCAAGCTCCACCTAAACATACAGAAATAGTATAAAATGTAGTTAGAAATGACGAGGTTAGGGGACACTCCATCATATCTTCTGGGACCAGTCAACATGCTGAAGCTGTGTCCTTCATAAACAATTCTATTGAATAAAATGCATACTCTACATGCACAGATTGATTATCTCAAGCTGGCTTTGATTGGTGACAGAAGCTTGTCTGCAAGCTGTTTTGAATACATTTTCAGTCTTGTACTGTCACCAGCAATCCTTGAACCTTAGCCTGTCACAATTTTCTCTTATCATTGTGTATAGTAAGGAGTATTATTCTGTAGACTATTAGTCCTTCAAGGACACTGGCAGTCTGCAGCAGCAGATAACATACTCGAATACAAGTGTGGAGATCTGGGAAGGAATCTTGAGCTGTTGGTTTGTGACCCTGAACAAGTCAGTTGAACCATCCTCCAACCCAGAACGATGCTCAGTGGAAAGTCCTCATAGTGGATTGGGCACAAGGGTCTTAGCTTTCTAAAACAAGTGGACACATATGATACTTTTCTAATAGCCTTAAAAAACTTTTTTAATCCCATATATAGGATGATTTTACTAAATTTGAGGTTGGTTGATTTTTACGTTACTATTGCCCAAGATAGATGAGATCATACTTGTTACTCATAGTTCAGGGTTTTCATGTGTCAAGATACGGTGATCATGGAAAAAAAAATAGATGAATTTTGCATGTCATTCATATTTACCTAGAGCAGAATGGAATTGAACTCTGCTGAAAACTACTGCTGTCTAGTTGCAAAAAGAATAGACCCATTTAGCTTAGCTCCAGGGGCAGATGCCTACCTACCTACAATCTATTTCCTAGGTGAAATCAGTCTTATTCCCTTCCTTTTAATCTAATTCCAAATAAATGTATATCTTTGTTCAATGTAATTGAATGTATGCATTTAAATGAGATTTAAAAATTATACATATTTTCATTTTCTACAGTACAAAATAAAAAGCTATAGAAACATCTTGAGATCTCTTCACTGAACATAGAAGATGCCTAAGAGTGACAAGCTTCCTAGATCAGTTACTTCTTCAAGTATCAAAAATTTGCTAGCACGAATTCAAGTGATATAAAAACATAGGGGGGCTTCAGAAGAGCTGTTTTGCAGCTCAGTTTTTTCAAAATATGTAGAGTATGTCTTTGGATGGGATTTATCTGGCCAGTTGATGTATATTCTTTAGTCACACAAGAACTAATAATCCTTTTCTCCTTGCAGAGATGCTTTAACAGTAAAAATCATATTTTGAGGATGTAAATACCCACTATAAAATATATTAAATACATCTTAAAAATACACGTATTTTCTAAAACAATATAGAAAGAATCAAGGAAACTAGCTTTGGTGTACATACCTATATTTAGTCAGATATATATAAAAACCTTATGTTCAAGGTTTTTTCAGTGACTATTCAGTGACCAAAAAGCTTGGTCAGAACCGTAACTCTTTAGGGAAGGTAAATATGTGGCAAAGAAGAGCCTCAAATAATAATCTTTGTCAGTACATATTTCAACCAGATATTCTTGGGAAGCTGTCTCCTCAAACTGAATATTGTTTTTGATGAGGGTTTTTAACTCCCTACATTCATATTTACCAAGGGCTGAGGCAACCTAACCTAACTCCATTCAACACGGTCACCAATATTTTTTATTTTATGGTCCAGAATGATAAAATTTAAAAATTAAATCTTAAATAAATGTTCTGATAAGCTAATAAAAAGGTTTAATTGAGGAATAATTTCCTTAACTTAATGCATACCCATATTTGTACACAGTATAATTTTCAGCATTAATCCATTGTCCCTGGAGGGAAAACGAGCCTGTGTATTTGTAAATTATTGATATTCACTGCATCAAGCACTTCTGCAATAATCTGGCAATTGAAGTAATATTCAATAAATTAATTTTATTTTTTAAATGATAGCATAAACCTCATCTAGTACAAAAAAAATATTAGAAACAAGAAATAAATAAATTATACCCAAATTTTTCAAAAATTATCATTGCAATTTATCTTGGGTGGCAATTCAGAAGTTTTTTTTCCTGAGTAGTCTGTTTTTGATAAGGCAACTAATATTACACTGCAGCTATCAATTCAACAGGATCTCTCAGATGTATGTTAAATATACATATATTTCTGTTTGACTACAATTTAAATCACCATCTATACAAGAAACAACCTGCCTCTGGAAGTAAACACCACTTCCAGATAAAGACCTTGTGCTGGAAGGCCCAATATTATTTGGCATTTTGAAACACGAACCCCAGGCTTCCTGATGCTCTGGATTTTATCCAAGCTTACATGGTATTCCATGAAAAGGAAAGACTTAGGTTTTCTAAGAGCTTGAAATGCAGTATTTTTGGTTTTCTTTTCAAAATAAGTATTTTTGTCTAAGCTGTCTGAAACGTTATCTCATACACTTCACAAATGTTACTAAAGTTTCTTGCTTCTCTTCTTGAAAGGACATATGTCAGAGGGTGCATTCCCTCGTGATATCTTGTTGGCAATAACTATGATGAAGACCAAATGAACAAATATCTGAGAAAAAATTTCAAGACAAATTAAAGACATCTGACAATGACATGAGTTTATGAGGTCTAAGCAAATTACATAAAGGATAAAAGTTTCATTTAAAAAGAAAATGCAGTTTCCAGTTAACTATTCCTGTCTATATACAAATAATCTGATTCATTCCAGGGTCTGGATTTTTTTTAAAAATAAAAAAAAAATTGAAGAGGTGCATAGCCTGATCCTTCCCAAGCATTTGTTAAATTGTTATGAAATATTTCTATCCATGAGTCAGAGTTGTTTTTTTCTGGAGAATGAGGGCATTCCTATCAGTGGAATTCCCATTGTGTTACTTGCTACATCTCAGCAATGTCAGAAACATTGAAGATTTGCCTTTTTTTTTTCCTTATAACAATTCTACAGTCCATGTCTTGAAGAGTATAGTGCTCCATTTTTAAATAGTTAAGCAAGTCAGGCCCAGTCCTATATCCACAAAAGTGACTTTCTCTCATATAAGTACTTTCTCCTCATGTGCATAACCAGGTCAGGTAAAATCTACAGTGTAGGGACAATTCCTGACTTAAATATTCTGGCATCTCACTCCAGTTGATACAATTGAGAGTGACAGACACATATCATTCAGCATGGGAGAAATTGCCTTACTTTTAAATCTGCAGTTGGGAGAATCAAAATTGTAATATCTAGTGATGTGTTCAGACAAGGACATGCAATAGAAAATATTTGCTTTATTTTAAACAAAAGGGGTTGTCTTTTTCTTTTTTTTCTTTTTTTTCTTTTTTTTTTTTTTTTTTTTGCTGTGGAATGATTATTTGACTCAAATCCCTGGTATATCATTCTTCCACAGTCCTTTAGAGGCTAACTTCATAAATCACAATTTATATAAATGTTACATTTTTGCACCACAAGAACTAAATGATGTTTTTCGAATTACAGTAATGTATCATATGAACCAATGTGTTTTATTTCTTGTTAACAGAAGAGAAAAAAGAATAAAGGGAATTTTTTGACTGATTTCTTTGCTTTCATTATAGCATTTCATTATAGCATTTCATGTACATGTGAAATATTCCATTTAAGTTATTCTGAGATCTTTTGTTATACATCAAAAATCATATCCAGATTTGATGGTTTGGATATAAGTTGATGTAAAGTATCAGATGAAAATCAAAAAATAATTTATCTTCAGATCCAAAAATGTGTAAAGTAATTATTAGGCAGAGAAAAGATTCACAGACTTAATTATTCAAAGGGCATACTTCTCTTCCATAGGTCTACGTTTGCTGTGAAAGGGGAGAGCAGTTGTTTTAATTTAAAACCAAATTTTGATCCAACTCTAATGAGGTAAATCTTTCTGCCTTGGTTCCTTTCAATGTTTTCTGTAGTAGTACTATACCTTTTCATATTCAGTTACAGAAAAAGAATAAAATAGCTTTAGGATTCAGAAACTGACACTAGTAGGCGGTCTTAATCCATGGTGCTTTGAAAACAATTATTCTGGAATAAAAAAGTAAGAGAGAAATTAATATCACAGGAAAATGTACGTTGGGTAAATACTAAAGAGTGATGTGTTAAAAAACAGGAGTCTGAGCAAATGAAATGTTAGTTTATCTACCAGTTTTTTTATAATGGTTCATTATGCACATGCCAATGTAAATATTTTTGTCTGTATATCACTATTAGAAGACTGAGATGAGAGAAGGGAGTAGCTGAGTAACTTTTGAGACACAAAATAAATGAGAGAAAAGATATTGAAACCTGTTATGTCAGGACCTTCCTTCCACTTGGTGATGTCCTTACCTGGGGTAGGATAAGAAAACATTCTGTGGCTTTGTACAATATTGATATTGATATTTGAGACTACCAGTGTTGACTTCTTCCTTAATTGTTTTTTAAAGCCTTCACAAGTAACTTTCAGTCAGTTCTCTATAATTTGAATACAGCTTTTTGTTATTTTCAGGGTATTTATCTGTTCTGGGAAGATTCTTCTCAATGTAATAAGCAGAGCAAATAGAACAATTTTTACTTTGTGCTCACCTTTCTGGACATACAATAAGTACAAGACTGTAATATTAAACAGTAACACAGATATTTGGGGTTATTTACTATTTTTATCTATTATAGATAGAAGGTTGAAAGCACTAAGACTCAAAGGACTGGCTTAAAGATAAACATGAAGAATAAATGGGATGCATATTACGTTACCACAGGGTCACAAAAAGGGATCTAACATTATCAAGGGAAGAATATATCTCTATTCCTTGTCATAAAGGGCAAATGATGTAATCTTTATGTAATAGAAGGTAGAAATTTAGTCCAAGTTGTGTTCTTCATTTTTCATTAATGCATTTGATTAGATCTGTCTTGATAAGCTCAGCCTTTTATGATGATGTTCCTATTGGCTGGAGACTGACAAATTATCCAGAATAAAGTAGTCACATTCTAACTCAGTAGTCCACTGTGAACAGGATACATGGCATCTGAAAGAAGATGTGACTACGATAGACCAGTGAAAGCCCACGGAAAGTATTAATCTGCAAAACAGTGAGATCCAGATAACAATGAATTAACTGTGTAAGAGAGAAGTTAAGGAAAGAAGCACATCCATGGACCCCACTGATGGGAAAGATTTGAAAGATTGTTGGTCTCCTTCTGTAAGAAGGAACTTAGAGGAGATGGGATGAGCTGACAGAGTGACTCTATGCTCTACAAAAAGGGATATCTTTCTCTTCACCAAGGCTCCTACTCAGTTCCCCTCTGTCTTCTCCTAGTCTGACCACACACTACATCATTCCAATTTACTAGTTTGGCAGAAATTTAATCCAACAAATGAAATAGAAAAAAGTTTTCTGACAGTCTAGTGAGTTAAATGAACTTGCAACATCATTAACCAAATTTCAGTTCCACCAAATAGGAAGGAAGGGAATAAGTTTCCCATGAATGCTGAGGGCTAGAAAGAAGTAGAGGGGTGGAGATCCTTCCTTTGCAGTAGCAAAGTACGTTATCTTGACTTGAGCACCTCGGTAAAAGCAATGGTATGCAAGTGAGAGGAAGAACAACAAAAAGGCTCCATTTCTCATTTTAATGTCGCTCCAAAAATCTTGAATAATCATAGTTTAAAAGTAAAAAAATTATCTACAGAATTCCTTGGCTATATTTGTCCTTCTTGCCTTCACAGGACGTTCTTTATTGTCTTCCCCAAGACAGCCTCACACACTATGGATTTGGAAGATGAATCTGATCTGTATCCTGAAGTACGCTGAAATTCAGCCTTTATCTGCCATCTCATTTAGACTTAAGCCTATGAGATTGTATCTTCCTTTAACAAATTATTTTACTTATTCTGACTAACAAGAGAGATAAGAATCTACTGGACAGAGGCAGCAATAGGCCACTGAGATGAATAAAGGATATTGAGAAATCTCAAATACAAGGAAAGGCTGAGACGTGTAGGACTGGTTATTCTGGAGAAGAGCAACCCTAAAGGGATGGTATACAAGTATGTATATATCTGATGGAAGGGCATAAAGAGGAGAGAGCCAAGCTCTTCTCAGTGGTGCTCAGTGACAGGACAAGTGGCAATAGGTACAAACTGAAAAACAAAAGGCTCTGTCTGAAATGCAGGAAACACTTTTTTACTTTGGGGATGAATGAGAAGTGAGGCAAGTTGCCCAGGGTTATTGTGGAGTTTTCATCCTTGGAGATATTCTAAAGTTGCCTGTACATGATCCTTGGAAAACAGCTCTAGGTGACCTCATTTGAGCCATGGTGTTAAACAAGATGCCTTCCAGAGGCGCTTTCCAACCTCAATCCTTCTGTAATTCTGGATTCTCAGAATTATACAGCTACATTTATATAGTGGAGATGAGCATCAAATTCACATCTTTTGTTAAAAGAGTGATTTTGAAAGGATTCACTGCTGCTTTTAATGAGAGGCATATATTTCAGAATACTTTGGATGAAGGTTAATACTGCAAAAGAGCATGCCAGCATATGCAACTATTGCTACTATTGTAGAAAATGCTAATCCCATTGAATCTTTTCAATGTAAAAAAAAGTTGCAGTAGAAAATTAGTTTTGCATGGGTGTTTGCTTGCTTTCTTGTAACTAGAACATTGCCTTGACTAATTGATCAAAAATACCATAATAAAAATAAGAATTCTCTGGTTTGCTCTTTACCAAGGGAATTTGAACTGGTATAAAATAGATTACATTATGTAAATGAACTGCTGCGCAAGTAATGCTGCTTAATTAAATTTGTAACTCTAAAATATAATTGTTTAAATAAATACATTTACCTATTACTAAATGTTGATTACAAAATAACACCAATAAAAATTAATCTCTAAAAAATTTGTGCATTTCATACTTGGATACAATGTAGCATTTTTCTTCCTTTAGCTAAATTTAGAGTAGAGTCTTAGAGTAGAAATTTCTTTGATGGTTATGTGGAAAGGCTTTGCTGAAGTTTTATTTATGTTACATTTTGAGGGGAAGGCAATTGGTTAGATTTGAATGAGGTAGGTAGATACACACTTAAACCTCTGTGAAGACCTTTGACTTCTCTCTCACAGTGTCACCTAAAGAAATGGAAATTTATTGAATAAATATTAAAAGGTTATTCTGTATACTGGAACAAAGCTAGAATTGGCGCATTCTGCATTGTTTCTAATAAGGAACTCCTTTTTTTTCTTTTGTACTACCCTGAAATTCCAATTTTTTCCATGCTGAATAAGTAGACAAGAAAATTACACATTAATTAAGATATTCCCTTGTTGACTTTCTTGTACTATTGCAGTCTTTTTATAGGCTGCTTTTTCAATTACCTTCTGGGATGTTTCTTATTTAGATGGGATCCTGCAGGGCTCACTGCTGAGATTGTTTGGCTCTGCAGAAATTCACATCATCTTTAAAAAGCAACTATTTAGATTCACTTTTTCTAGCAAACAAGGGAAGTAGAAGATGAGGGTTTATACTAGCTTGGTCCCAACACAGTATGCTTGAACTCAGAAACACTCTAGTTTCTCTAGACTAGACACATCCTTAAATGAGTGTCGAACTAAAAGGCTGTTGTCTGCTATTCTTGGTGTAGGGTTTCAGAAATCTGGCTTCAAAGAGCTTCCAGGAAGTTCTATCAAAAATCAGGAAGAATTAACTTCCTTTCTATTGATTCAGGATTGACATTATCCCAATCCATGAAAGAATGCAATTTAATTAGTTATTAAAAATGGTCTTTCTGCCGCAATCTGCATCAAAAGGTCCAATTACTTTTAACACTGACTTGACTTTCTGGATTTTTTTTTTTTTTTTTTTTCTGGGAGAAACAAGGCCTTAACTATTAAAAATTATTTATCATTGGTATCCTTGCTATGCAATTGAGTTGTGAACCACTATCAATGTCCAAGAAATAGTTACAAATATCTGTATAACATATAATCAATATTTACATCTATAAAAAAAATTTACTTCTATATTTCTTTAAAATATTAAAAAATGCTTTTAAGTTGTCAAATTATATTGTGATTTATGTTTTTAGGTAAACCTCAGTGTCAGTACAAAAGATTGTTTTTCAGTACTTCAATTTCTTTTGTTTCACTTGCGGCTTGATTTATCAGAATACCCATAATTTATATTAGTTTCTAACATAGCTTTTTAAGTCTGCATCCCTTTGGAGTAAAATTAATTTATCCCTTTATCCCTTCCGTTATTTATCACACAGAGGTTTCCGTTCACTTTTTCACCATATATTTTGTGTTTTTATGTGGGTGGTTGGGTTTTTTGGTTAATAAACCTTAGAATTAAAAAAATTATATTAATTAACT
Source organism: Poecile atricapillus (assembly GCF_030490865.1). Lineage (NCBI taxonomy): Eukaryota > Metazoa > Chordata > Aves > Passeriformes > Paridae > Poecile > Poecile atricapillus. Next base: position 55,048,096 of record NC_081249.1, on the reverse strand, counting down.
TACCTTCAGACACCATATATTTTTAGTATATATTACTTGAGTTATTTTTCCAAATATTCTCAAAAATGCTATGTTAGTTTTTGGGTTTTTTTTAAACTGACCTTTGCAATGCACTTATGTATTGCTATTTTCACATTATGAGTTCAAGGAGAGCCAGATACAAAAATAATTTCAGAAAATTCTGAGCTTAAAGCTTGGAACAATTAAGATTAACTTAAATTTTATCCTTTTACTTTTGATTTTTAAATTTTAATTTTAATTCAAAGTCATTATGTTCTGGGTGTTTGCTGTTGTCTTGATGTCATAGTACATTGCATCACTAAGAAAATTATAGCCCCATACCAAACAAAAACACTAAAAGCCCCCCCAAAAACCTGTTAATATAATTTGCATAAGTATGGAGAAAAATAATCAAATCAATGTCTAAAATTAAATTCAGGCTTGGTTTCCCAAAACACATCAACACATCATTAATTTTTCCTTGCTTTGATTATCACTGAACTCCAGGACACTATAGAATTGACTTGCATATATTTGTACACAGGCATAGATTAACTTAACTAATGCCCACACTGAGCATTACTAAAGTGTCTAGGCAAGCCATTAGAACTTTTTGCCATTTTCTGAGATTATAGTTTTGTTTGCATAAAAATAACAAAAACTAGTCCCAGTCCTCACCAGTAAAATAATTCTAGTTGATTTACAGGTTAATTTCTACATGAGGAATCATTACATTGCCATTTAAACAAGTTTTTCCTTTTTTTTCTCTTTTTATGAGAGTGTCTAGGCTTTGTCCTGTAAAGGTTGTTTAGATATATTTCTAATTTTCTTTTAAGATGCAAATTTAAGAGAATAGTCCAGTATAGCCAAAAAGTTTAAGCATTTGTTGTTTATTACTGAAAATAAAGACTAAATTGAATCTTTGTTCCTAATTGAATCAGTTACCTAATCAGATTAGAAATTTATTACTTGGTCAATTAAATCTTACATTAAAATATCTACAGGTTTTACTTGCCCTATTTTCAATCTATAATATGCATCTCACTTCAATATTCTTGGTTACTTGAGAAGGGTTAGTTTGTTGGGGGTTTGTTGGGGGTTTTATTGGGGTTTTTTTGTGTGGGAGGTTTGTGTGGGTTTTTTATTTGTTTGGGGTTTTTTATGGTTTGGGGTTTTTTTTAAGCTTGCCACACTCATCTATGAGGATTTTTGATGGATTTTATTTGAAGATTGAAAGATGCTTAAAATTAAGGCTTTAGGGGAATAATCAGGAAGCAGAGGGGAGTTTCTGTGATCTGTTTTCTATAGTTACTTGATTCTGAGGTAAAATCCTGGTTTTAAGCTTATATAGAAAAAATTATGTCATACAATAAATTCAAATAATAAATACAATAAATACAACAATCAACAAAAAATGTGATATTATGTGCTGAGCAAGTTAATGCAAGTCTGAATTAAATATCCTTATTTCTGTAATACAGTTCAGAATAAGTATTTTATATTCTTCCTGTGCTTAAAAGATCTAGAGTGAAAAAGTCCTAATAAAAGACTTTAGAAGTCACCCAGCTGCCTGTACTCAAAATGATGTTAACATGGTATTCCCTGGATACACTGTATCCATTAGATTCAATGGAACCACTGGTGAGGAAGTGGATGATTATGTTGGCTTTTGCAGTTTTAGTAGACCTGTGAAAAATAAGAGTGTCTTGCATACAACAACAACAACAACAAAAAAAAAAATACACAGGAGACCCGATTCCATTCCTGATTCCATTGAAGTCAGGAAAACAGAGAATGTATGACAAATATGCAGAACAAAGAATATTTTGTTTTTGATAACCAAAGATGATATTAAAGTATAAGAGATGTAAAATTTCAAAAAATTGAGTGAGATGTATTTCTAACTGTGTGTCATCATTTTAATTGCATCAACATTATACCCAATTTCAGTTTAGTAGTGTCAGCTGACCATTCTCAGATAACTTACTGTCCTTTAAGTTTGATTTGCTGTGCCCAAATTTCTGTGACTAAGAGTTTTTCTAGCTATTAATTAAGGCTATCTTTCTCATTGCTACTTAGACTTCACAAAAATCTGAGTTGTGTCTGTAATTTCAATTCTTTTTCTTTTTGCTTATACCATGTAGCATATTCCTGAGAATAGCTACAGTTTCATAATTGTTCCTTATATTCCCTGAAGTACAGACTACTGTGAGGAAGACATGGTGCAGTATCTAGTCTATATTTTTTTTTCCTTTTTTTTAGTAATATCTTCAAAAAGTAATTTCTTTTGGTTTTATCATAGGTACTATGGGTCTGTGATGATGGGAGCAGTCGCCAATCTCCTTTCCTCATATTTTTAACTAGCTAATTTGGATCACTATTGTGTTGACTGGTGAGAAACAAGTGTACTAGCTCAGACACTTCCTCCTGCTTTTATATCTTTTATATCTGAAAAGTGCTCTTCATTTTTTCCATTATTTCTTTGAAAGACAAGGCAGAAAAAATCTCCAGTTTTAGCATATAAAATGTAGGGGGAAATTATTGATCATTTTTATCAGGTACTTGTAACATTCAGAAAGAGGAAAATGTTGCTTCAGGGCAGGCAGAATTTTGAATAAAGGTTAGTTAAGTATGGTCATAAGAAATTGCCACTATAATTTTTGTTGTATAGCGACATGTGACCTGTCCCAAGCAGATGACATGAAGCTGCAGTTCATATGCTTAAGGGATGAGACAATCCAGAGGGATCTTCAGAGGAGTCAGGAGTGCAGCCCTGTGAACCTCATGAAGTTCAATAAGGCCAAGTGCAAGATCTTGCACCTGGGTCATGGTAACCCCCAAATATCACTACAGAGTGGGGTATGGATTGAAAACAGCCTTACTGATAAGAATTTGAATATGCTGGTGGATGAAAAACTGAATATGAGCCAGTAATGAGCTTGCAGCTAAGAAAACCCACTTTATTGTGAGCTGCATGAGAAGACGTGTGGATAGGTCAAAGGAAGTGATTGTCCCTCTCTGTTCCCATGACACCCCACCTTAAATACCGCGCTGAGCTCTGGGGGCCCCAGCAGAAATATATGTCGGAGCAGGTCCAGGGGAGAGCTGCAAAGAGAGATAGAGAAATCAAACACCTCTCTTATGAGACAAAGGCTAAGAAAGTTGGGGTTCATTCGCCTGGAGAAGGCTCTGTCTTATTGCAGCCTTTCAATAACTGAAGTGGGCTTGTAAAAACAATGGGGAGAGACTTTTTACCAGAACGCAGTCACAGGACAAGGGAAACAGTTTTGAGCTGGAAGAGGGTGTGTCCTGGTTTCAGTTGGGATAGATTTGACATAAGGTAGGTTAGTAAGACAATGGAACAGGTTGCCCAGAGAGGCAGTGGGCATCTCATGAGGAAGTGCTGAAAGACAGGTTAGAGGGTGTTTTGAGCAACCTTAGCTAGTGAAAGATGTCCCTGCCCATAGCAGGGGGGCTGATGTAGATATTTTGGAGCTCCCTTTCTAATAAAAGTATTCTATGATTCTATGATCTCACAGAGAGCAGGGAAAAGTTGTAATTAAATTAAAAATCTGCAAGCAAGCAAACAAACAAACAAACCAATCCCCCCCCCCTTCAATACTTCAGATGTTATCTAAAATATTTGAGCACTGACATTCAAAATGGTACAAACAACTATGTATCTGTGTCCGCTTACTATTCACAGTGAATGAAACCTGTTGGCAATAAGGAATGTTCAAGCATTTTCTTCTCACATATGAGTCATTAATCACCTAATTGTTGATGGTGTGCTTTCTCAAAGTTTCATGCCACAAATCTGTGAAATCTCTTCTGTACCAGCCTAGACAAATTTATTTCTTTTTTAACTCTCCTATTTCTTGGCTCCCTCCTGCTTTTTAAGCCCATGGAATCTACCAACTTGGTTCTACTCTAGTCTTTAGGTTAAGTTTTCATGTTTTTAGAGACATGAAGAGATAGTAATTCAATACATAGATTATCTTCTGACAAAAGGGAAAGATTTACAGTATCTTACTAAAAGTACTGCAGACTGACTTGTTTTTATTGAGACCTATAAATATTTATTTGTTGGAAGAGGAATTAAAAAAGAATGTAAAGTTAATAAACAATAACTTGAAGAACATTTGCATGCATTTTACCTTTGTTTGGTTATTTTTTGTGAGGAAAGAATTTTAAAACAAAAGTAAACAGTGTAATGCACATGCTGATGAAAAGAGGAAATTCTCACTTCCTAATTAGTTATCCATGCACATATACTCACACAAACATACATAGGCCAACTCCAGAAAGTGCTTTATCTGCTCAACAGGGCTGGATAAAGGCTTACTTACAGTATGAGGTCTAGAAGTGCGAGTCTGAGGAGCTCGAAGGTCAGTCCTGGATGCCACAGATGGGGGTCCCATGTGAGGGTCACTGTGGAGGACGCACACTGCAGAGGACAAACAAACAGGTTTTGCTGAATGTCATGGCACCTCTGTAGAGGAAACTATAACAATTAAGAATGGAAGGAGTCAGAATTGCCAGAGGGGTTGAACTTTATATCCAAGATAATATTTGATGCCTCACAAAATAGGGCATGCTCAGCAGGTTGTACAAAATTACTTTGCAGCTCTAATGATGCAGCCGGTAACACTGAATTTTGATGCTGAATTGCTTTGTTTTGTTTTCAATGCTTTGTGCTTTTTCTTCCTGTTGCAAACAACCTCAACTATTACTACTACTTTTTATATTCACTGTTATGATGAACAGGAGAAAAATAAAGCGAAAGAAATTTGGAAAGGCTGCAGTGGAATAAAGTTTGCAAATAAAAATATCTTAATTTGAAATTTTCCAAAGTTTCATGCTCTTAATTCCATTCATGCTTACTACTTCACAGTATTGTGTAAAGTGTTCTACTAAGTAACCACCTGAGGATACCCAGTTTCAAGACACAGTCCACTTGAAAGATTTTATTAGGCTTTTTTTTTATTTATTATGAAATCGCTCACACCTCTGTCATGGGCCATTTTTCTGCAAAAAAATAACAAAAAAATGGTATCCTACTGCAGCACTGGAGACGGGACGTAACCTTTATGGAGGGCACATCTAAAAGTAATTGTCTAAATGATTTTTCTTTCCTTTTGATCACAGGTTTTTGATCACAGTGCAACTGAGGTGGAATAAACTTCTGACCATATAAAAGACACAGTTATGAAAACACTTTTAGTTTGACTGCATAATTTTTTTTTAAGCCTCTGGAAGCAGGAAACAGAGAGGCACTTAGCTGTCCAGAGCAAATGAACAGACAACATTTCAGTGATAGGTGCAAATACTTCACTTTCAGCAGTCTCATACAGTGGCCATTTCTAATTGGACAATCTCAAATATAAAAGATTATGATAACATTTTTACTTCTGAAGAACTTTGCAGCTATTGTCTGAACACTTGAACTGAACATTTTTCTTCAGAAATATTTTTTTTAAAGTAACCCTTATCTTAAAAAAAACCAAAAAAAAGTTATCAGTACTCTTAGAATTGGCTAATACGAACCTTTAACAATAATTTCAGAACTCCACTGAAAGGTGACTATGTGAGCCAGGGTAGGCATCTGAGATTGCTTCTGCAGCAATTACTCAGCTCTCAATAAAGAAGAACAATTACTGATAAAACTCCTTCTTCCTCATAACATACACACATATTGTTCTTGATGATTTGCAGAATTAACACCGTTTCACAAGTCCCTCAACTAGCTGGCTGTATCTTGTGCATGTATTTAACTGTGTAAAGGATGCTCATCATCATGTATTACTTCCTACACTTCATGTATTCCTTAGTCAGCACATGTTGTTCTTATAGGTTAAAGGAAAAATATTTCTAAAGTTTTCATTAAAATAGAGAGACAAAGGCTTATTTTTCTGAGCTGTTTGCTCAGCTTTTATATTAAACAGCTGAGAAAGATTGAGTTGAGTTGCATGCTATTATTAGATGTTGAAATTTTTATGTGTGGCTTTTGCATAAGATCGTGGAATCATAGAAAGGCTTGGGTTGGAAGGGACTTTACGTCATCTGGTTCCAATCCCCATGCAGGGATGGGCAGAGATGCCTCTCTCTGGTCACTAGACCATATTATTCAAAACTCCATCTAATCTGATCTTGAACACTTCCAGGGATGCACCATCCATGATGTCCCCACGTAATTTTTGTTACCACCCTCACAACAAAGAATTTTTTCCTAATCTAATCCACAAGTACTCTTTCAGTTTAAATCCATCCCCTCTTGTTCTGTTACTATGTGTTTTTGTAAATTGTCTCTCTCCATCCTTCCTGTAAGTTCCCTTCAGGTAATGGAAGGCTGCAATTAGGTCACCCTGATGCCTCTTTTCCAGGCTGAGAAATGCCAATTCTCTCAGCCTTTCCTCATAGGAGGTGTTCTCCATCTCTCTGATCATCTTGGTGTCCCTCCTCTGGACTTGCTTCAACAGGTCCATGTCCTTCCTGCACTGGGGACCCCAGAGCTGGATGCAGTGTTCCAGGTTGGGTCTCACCAGAGCAGAGCAGAGGAACAGAATCCCCTCCCTGACCCTGCTGCCCACAGTGCTCTGGATGCAGTCCAGGACAGGTTTGGCTTTCTGGGCTGAGTGTCCATGGCTGGGTCATGTCCAGCCCCTCATCCAGCAGCACCACAAAGTCCTTCTCAGCAGGGCTGCTCTCCATCTGTTCATCTCCAGTCTGTGCTGATACTGGCACTTGTCCGAGGTGCAGCATCTTGCGCTTCGTCTTGTTAAACCTCACAAGATTCCCATTCCCATTCTCGAGATTGTCCATCTTGTCCTCTGAACTATGTCCTATCTTTCAGGTGTGTCAAGAGCACCACTCAGCTTGATGTCATCTACAAATTTGTTGAGGGTCATCCCATTGCCCTTGTCACCAGTGAAGATGTTTAAAAGTTCCCAACAAGTCCCAATGCCAACCCCTGTAAAGCATCACTTGTCACTGATGTTCATTGGGATTCTGAGACATTGCCCACTACCCCCTGGATGTTACTGTCCAACCAATTCTTTGCCCACCGAACAGTACACCCATCAGACTCATCTCTCTCCAGTTCTGCAGCTTATGAATAGTGCCTGTAGCATTCTAGCTGGCTTTGTTTAGATCCAGAACCATATTGCAAATCTGACATTTAAATTCCCAGATATAAAGAGACACTAATATATACTTTACAGAAGGAAAACCTTGTTATTTTCATGTTTTGTTGAGAACGTAATTTTTATACTTTTAGGGATTCTTGAGGGAAAAAAAAAACTAAAATAAACCCCGCACTGCAGATTACTAATGCATGCCACAGGCACCTAATTCTTCTTTCTGCCATTTATGCATCTCTGATACTGCCTGAGAATGGATTGATGACACTTCTTCTCATCTATGCGGAAATGCCTCTAATCTTGCAGTAAAATGTATTATATCAGTTATAATCAACAGTAGGAGTCACGGATTTTCCCCCACCTTGTATTATTATTATTTATTTACCTAATATATAACCTAATGGTCTGTGAGAAACAAGCTTTCTGGGAGTATTGTATGAAAGTAAACCAAATTTCTGAGTGGCATGGACATTACTAGAAGCAAAGTGACAATACTATTCACCGCAAAGTGCAATACAAAGATTATTTAACGCCAATTGGGATTTATAAATTGTTGAATGCATTACAGAATTTTTGCCATATTTACTGAATACTAGAAAAAACTTTAAAGATCACATGAAATAAAAAATGTAGAAAATAACAAGAGTTGTCACAGTATATTATAAAAACAGAAATAAAGAAGCATATATGGGATGATATTGATTTCAATGAGACTATAATATTGTATGATGCTTGGGAACAACTGTAACTTTAAAAATTAGGCACTATGAGGAAGAATGGGCTCCTTTTTATTATTAAGGAAATAACAGAAATCTAAAACAATTATTTCAGAATTAAACATGTAGAAGACAAAACATCACATATTTGAAAAAAAAAATCTGTTTAATTAAGGCTGAATAAAGACAGAATTCTGACACAATTATTCAGACTATCTCAGTAGACATTTTAGAGTTTCACCAGCCATGATGGAGACATTCAAAAGATGTAGGAAGTGTTTGTGCTTCCCATAAAATCTCTCTTCTATCTTGAGCCAGAGTCCAGAATACCAGATTGCCATAAAATTGTCTAAGCAACCATAATTCTGAGAGATATTATGATTAAAAAATCATTGTAAATATTTGTGATGATTTTGTCTATCTACGAGGTGGAAAGTTTTCAAGGTATTTATTTTTCAGGCTTCTCAGTCCTAGTAATAGGAGAAATGTTACTAAATATCCCTCTTTAACCTAGCACTTTTTCAGTCAGCTCTATAAAGTCATGGAAACAAGTTTTTCCTTACCTTACATATCCAAATAGGGATTGTAATGTATTTTTGTTAAGAGAAGACATATATATTCTGCAAGAGCCAAATTTGACAAGGATGTGTGTTGATACATACTAGAGAGCAGCTATTTTTTTCTTGAATATTTTCTGCCAGAAAAAATCCTTGGGCATCTGTCATTTCATCTTGAAAGCTGTGATCATCTAAATATTATTTAAAATATTCGGCCATCTATTAATTTCTTTTGGAATACTATTTATTCTAAGAAAAATAACAAAGAAAGCAAAAACTTTTTTTTCTCCACAAAAAAATTTTGCAATAAAATAAAAAAAAAGCTTCATTTTTTTCTGCATCTTGTTTTGATTATTATATTTTTAATGACAGTAAACACAGGGAAGGATGAGAAGCGGGTTAAGTAGAAAGTCAAATATCTTCTACGAAGCAGAGTTCATTACTTACAGTTAGTTCTTCAGAAATAGCAATAAAATCTAATTTAAACTTTAACAAAAATTTGTACTTGATCTTTCTAAGTATTTACATAATAAAAAAAAAACTAATTAAAAGAAATTTTTTAATTATAGAAATTCTTAGTCATGACATAAGTACAAAAACAGAGATGGAGTTATTAATTTCAGTCTTTCAAAGATGTGAAGAACTGCAGCAAAAACACTGGGTAATTTTGCCTTTTCTTATATGGCTCATGTGAATAGTCACTCATTTTTCTACTATGTGTACCTTTTGGTGCTACATGCATCTATCCCCAGCTTTGCTAGGAGCTGTTTGTTCAGGTTATACCTCAATTTGTTGTGGATAGAAAGAGAGAAAAAGAATGCAAAGATTACCCTGATCCAGGTGAAATCTGTTTTGGTTGCCATCTGGGTGGTCATTTAGACTGTGTTCATATCTTGATTAAGATTCTACTTATACTAAGCATATATTCCTGGCTTTATAAAGTATATTTCTTTTTTCTCATCAACAAAGTTTGAGTACAACTCTATTTATTTCAACTTTAGATGAAATTATACATCAATACAGAGGCAAAGATACCAAAAGTAACATATCAAAAATTCATCAATGCTTGAGAATACAGGAAGGGTACATTTAGATTTTCTTTATGAGGAATATGATCCCTGTCTTTAAACCTCATTCTCAGAGTGTTTAGGTGTGGTGTACAGTTTATACTCCCTTATATCATCCCAATATTTTTTCAGCTATTTCAGATCTCCTGAAAACCTATAAAGTCTAATAGGGATCTAAGATATCTAGATGAAACAAAAATTTGGATAGTAGAAGCCGTGAAAATTACACTAAAACAAAATGAACATAATAAAATGGGGCAAAAAAAAACCCGAACCAAAAAAACCCCAAAACTCTTCTTCTCTTCACAGAAACATTTCTGTTATTCAGTTACATGCAATCCAAAGGCAGTCAGATGCCACACTGACTCAACATAATTATTTAGAATCTGGGATTTTAAGGAAAGATATTGACAGGAAATCCAGTGTTGGCAGTTTCTCTACTCAAAGGACAATTTATTTTCCTTTTTCTTTAAAGACTTTATCCTCTTTTGTTAAACAGTTTGCCTGCCTTCCCTTTCATCCACCAGGAATTTTGTAAAAATTTATTATCATCATTATTACTATTATTATTATTGTTATTGTTATTGCTGTTATTATTGTTATTGTTATTGTTATTATTATTATTGTTATCATTATCATTATCATTATCATTATTATTGTCTTTTAGCTGAAGAGATTTTAGAAATACACTCAGACTAAAAAAAAAATTAACATTGTGAACACCTTTTCAACCTTGAGAAATCCAGATCTCCAGATCTGTTTAACTTTTGCATTTGATTTGCACTATCTTCATTACTTTTATATTTTTGTCCTGCAATGAGATCCATTGTCATTACTATACAGCTTAGATGCTAAACTTGCACTACAGCTGCTGCAGCTTAAAACCAGAAGTGTTCTTCCACAGACCCTTTAACACTCTCTTCAAGAAGTGTTGTTTAAATTAGACTAGGATGAAACAAATAAAAAGAGAAAAAACAAATATGGAATTTTAACAAAATTTAATTTTGAAATAGATGGAAGGGGTAGGAACCCTTCTGCCAGTGACAAAAGGATAGCTCACAGGGAGCAGGTCCCATGGGGAGCTTTTCAGTCCTGTGAACTTGGCACCTTTTGAACCTTAGGAAAAAAAAGGCCAAAAGTGCCGTATGCTGTCTGCTTCTACAGATGAGGAGTAACTATCCTTTGGGACCTGCCAGTCCCTTATGCTTTGACAGCAACATGAAATCAATGCATAAAGTTCTATACCACTGAAGAGGTATAACTTCCAGAGCATTAGCAAAATATGTAAGATAAAGATGAACAAGATGAGTTACTACTTGGACTGGGCTCATTTTGACATATTTTCTCTTGTATGATCTGTGGCTTGCACATCAGAAAGATAGAAAACTCTTTCTGATTGCTCATAAAGCATCAGAACAAATTGAAAATGGAAAGAAATGGACATGTTATTGATTCTTTATAGAGAAATTTTAACTAGGTCAAACAGAGAACAGACTGAAAGCAATGAAAGAAGGCATACAAGTATTTTTAAGGGTCTTCTTTTCTCCTTGATGGGTAAACCAGTATGTGTTAATTTCCTGTTATTAAATTGGGCGCTAACCTTTATTTCCCCACATGCAGTTATTTACCTGGGAAATTTTAGTAAAGTTTATCTGTTTGGGTTTTCAGTTCAATGATGCAAACTGCCTGAGCCAAATTTTCTCATGAAACACTGTCATGAATCTGCAGTAATTTTAGAGTGTTCCATCCAGTACTTGCAGTTCTACAATGGAAATTCTCTTAAAATTGTCTCAATTAATTTTTTGTGTGTTATGAATTAGCATCTTACACAATATAAGAATGCTTTTAAAATAGATTTTACCATAAAAATGTTCAATACTTTAATTCAAACCATTTGAAATTATAAAATATCACTAAACTTTAGATCCATTACATACATTTACCTCTGGTATGATTCTACAAATGTCCAACTGAAAGATCTCAGTAGGCTGTAAGAAAAAAGATACAGAATTTACAGAGATTACGAGATTGTGCAGAGACCAAGAACATCCTCCCTGAACTTCCTTTTCTCCAAGTTAAACAACCCCAGCTCCCTCGGCCAGCTCATCAGTCTCGTGCTCCAGACCCTCCACCAGCTTCAATGCCGTTGTCTGGACATGCTCCAGCACCTCAAAGTCTTGCTATTTGTAAGGGGCCCAAAACACAGGATTTGAGGTGCAGCCTCTCCAGAGTACAAAGGGATGATCACTGCCCTGGTGCTGCTGGCCACACTAATACATTTAACTGTATAAAATATAATTAATACAATAATTGCTGATACAGGCCAGGATGCCATTGGCATGTTAAAGAGGATCAGACACGGCACTGACACCTTGGCTATGCCTCTATCTACCAGCATCCAACTAGACTGTGTGTGGCTGATCAGCACCTTCTGGGCCCATGCTAGGTCTCCATGTTAGGTTTTGTGTATAACAGCTATTTATGTAGATAAATTTATGCAAAATCTTCACATTAATATAGATATAATTGAAATTATAGATACTAATTTTCTATTGCTAAAAAACTTAAAGAGAGTTATCCGTTTTATTTTACTGACAGTTGATTATAGTGGGAGCATGTACTTTCCTTAGTTTTTATGAAATTATTTGTGAACCTACATATGCACAATTATTACTCATCTGTAAGTTACCAAGATCTATATATTAGATAGCATTTGTTTATAATATTCAACTAAATTTGGCTGGATTTTTTTTTCAGAACTATTCATCATCAGTGCTATGCATCCATCAAAACCAATATGATTAAATAGTTTATTTTTGTATTAAGCAGCACAATGCCTGTTTCAGTCAAAGTTTAAGGGCCTGCTATTTCTTGGGGGATTAATTCATTCACAGTTCAAATTTGCTTCTCTGGCACAGCAGGAATGTTCATTTCTGATGTTTCTGCTTTATGTTAACAGAGCATGAAATAAACAAACAAACAAACAAAAAACCCCCATGATTCATATCACTAATTAACTAGATGTGCTGAAATACCAGAGATTTCATTTACATCATTCTCACCAGGATGAAAAAGACTATATTTTATAAGAACCATTTTTTTTTTAAATACCTGAGTAATATGTAACCAGGCAACAAAGAAGAAAAAACAAAAGAATGTTTATAAGTAACTGTACAAAAACTATGTGCTACATAGAAATTGTAGTTACTTAGACACATAGACACAATAAAAAGAATAAATTACATTGATCATAGGAAGACACATGTAACTATCCTTGTAGCAATCAATCCAACAGGTATGCAAGTGTTTATTTGTACAACTATTTATGAATTCACACATGCAATCATGATAATTTGGTGACTCAAAAAAATCCCTTAATTCATCCCAAAATGATAGACATAAATTTTATTTTTCTTTCTTCCCCCACTGAGAAACTTCAATACACAGAATGAATAATTGAGATAGGTGGGAATTTCTGTGCCAAATATTCCCACAAAACCCATCATCTCACATGGTGATACTATAAAAAGCTGTAATTTTGTGCTTTGTTTTTTTTTAGCACATTATCTTAAGAAAGTTTGAGTTATCCATTGGTCTGATAAATTTAAGAAGAAAATCATAATGCCTAAGAGGCTTTTATTGGAATTGGTTTTTATGTGACCATAGTTTTGTCCTCTGAAGTATAATGTTGAAAAGGGTTCTACTTCATTTTTCATCAGAGAAGCCTGAGATTCTCTATTGTTTTCAGACAGTATTTTTCAAAATATTTTTCTTTTTATTTTGAGACTAATCAGATCTCTTCAGACCAGTTTTGCAGATATTATGGGTCAAGGTGAATTACATATCCTGTCTCTTCAAATGTAAGACGAAAACCACATCTGAAAAAATTAACTACATAATCTCAGCACATATATATCTAATCACAGAGTTATGGAAAACTTCAGGGTAGAAAACATCTTTAAAGATCAACAAGTCCAAGCAATAACCTTGCACTTCCAAGTCCACAACTATATCAAATCCATAAGAACTATATTTGTTCACCTTTTAAATACCTCCAGGTATGGTAACAACTAGTTTGTGGTCTTCAGCTGTGAAACACAGTCTGCCTGTATTAAGCATAATAACCCTAAGTAAAATTGTAGCATTTTATTTTATATTGCACCAGATAAAATCTAGGAATAGGGTCAAAAATTCTAAGAAAAACCCTTATTCAGAGGAAAGCCTACTTCCTCTCACAGTCTTAGACTTAAGTGGTGCAGTTTGACAGGGTCAAAGTACTTAGCGTAGCGTTTAGCTATTAGGGTACTTAGAATTTAGGAGTTGTGATTATCCTAAGTAGCCTGGGAAAAGTCTATGACTCAGATATCCTATTCCTTGGGAAACTTAAGTTATTATAAAGCAATGTCTGTCTTTATTCACTATTGGAAGAATCCTGAAGATGTTAGCCAAAATTTCACAATGCGCAACTTCTCAGATTCATGTGAGACTGGCTGTTTTGGATATTCTTGACTAATATCTCAATAGCAATAAACTTCAGGAAGGATTTAGATTTTCTGTTGAAAAGTGACCTAGAACATGTACATTTCAACTTAGAGTTTAGTTACATCAAATTTTATCACAGGGAGACATAGTGTTTATGCACTTACTCCCCAGTACCATCTGAAAACCATCACATGTGATATGATTATATTATATGACTATGATGTGATTGTCACATATGATTTTCAGGTGGTACTGAGGAGTAATTTTTCTGATAAATTATTTGAGATTTTTGGTGCAAGTTAAGCATTCAGACTTTCTGGGTAGAATTTAGAAAGACGTGTCTTTTTTGTTGTTTCTCTGCATGTCTAATTTGGACATTAACATCAGAGCTTACAATGTCCTGCATTATTTTGTAAAATTGATAGTTTAATAACTGTTGAATGAAAACACACTTTGAATGCAACATATTTCAGACTTGTGATAATGTGTAGCAAAAATGTCAATCTGTGTTGCTACTGCAATGCAACCTAAGTCTAAAAATGGAACAGCACTTACTAATTTAACTACATTATTGTGTATTTCATGATAAAGGATGAACCAAAAATTGGTGAAATTTTTCATTTAAAATTACTTATATGAATTTATAGAAACACCAAATTGAAAGTTGTTTCTATACACACCATTATTTTACCTACTAAATAGGCTTTTCTAGAATGACAACTGTTTGCATACAGTGTTTAAAAAGCACCTCTATTGCTGTGGTTGAACTTATCTGAGCAACTCAACCTTTGCCATCTAGTTTAACATGCCCAAATAGCACCTGAAAGAAATTTAAAGGAAGTAATGTTCCCCTTAGTCTTTTCTTCATGATGCTTTCATGCAATATTCCTATATTCCTTGGCCAAAGAATGGAAACAACACAAAAGGCCATTTCATATCTTAGATGTACAATCCTGGGAAGTATGAAGGACTTCTCTGCGGGGATTAGAAATTTAGTATTCAGCATTGTGCTGTACAAGGTGAAAATGAAATCTACCTTTCACTGAGTTATTTCTCATCTTTCTTTTTTTTCATATAAGATAGTGTTCACTATCTCCATGTTTTTAAGTAACTTGAAACCACTGACATATTCATGCTGGTAGGAGAAACAAGTGTGTTTTGACCAATTGCTGGCTATTATGACAAATTACCATAATGCACTACTTTATCCACAGCTAAACTTCCTGATTAGACAGTGTACAGGAGCTGGAAAAAGTTAATGGTCAAAAATAATAAAGAACATAAAGTGCCATGCATTTAATTATCTTTCTAAGGCTGTTCACATTCCTTTTATTGAACAGAAAGGTACAGCTGGTCAAGACATTGAAGAATTTTAAGCTCTCCATATTGATTTTTTGTTTGATGTAGGATTGAGTTTTAGCCTAGATATTCTGTTCATTGATAGATAACACGGAAAAAATGTTCTCTTTAAATATGGTACTTTTTTCATGTGGCTGTTAATGGTTGGAGGAACAGATGTACACATGCACAAAAGGGAAAATATTTAGCTATTTGCAGTGTACATAGTTCACAGTTTAAAGGTGGTCAGAGGCAAATGGAATTTTTATTGGTTTTTTCTTTTTTCCCCTTCATGGAACATTTAGAAAAAGAGTAAAGAGTTTAGCAATTGCTGGATTTGCTGCAACAGAAAATGTTGCATTGAAACTGGGACACAGAGGGAAGGATATTGAAGACAGCCAATTAAATAAAACAGAGGTATTTTGAATTAAGTAAAACAAAACAAAGAATCCAGAGGCTTTTGATTCTTGCAGATATTCTATGGAAAGCCTTCCAAGCAGGTCATAAAGATCAAATATCTAAAAACCACTAGCTTTTTATGGTAATCTGTGATTATTTTTCATTATTCTCATAGGAAATCCTAGTGTTTTCAGTAGGTTATTTTGTTCTTTCTTTGCCTCAGATGAGAGATGAACAAATGTATTAATGGTTGCTCAGCATTTGCAAATAGATAAATATAGTGAGTGTTTTTCTGGAAGGCAACTGATCTGGACAAAGGGAGAAAGGAGGGGTAGGGAGGATGAGATCTGAATAATGAAGTTGTGGCGTTAACGCCAAAAAGTTAAAGGTAAAATGTAACAGTTTGTCACAATTATGTTTCATATTGGCAGGTGTTCTGAACTTTCTGTTTGATAACTAGACATATAAATTTCAGTTCTTAAAGCTTTGCAGCCAATTTAAGGGCTCATTTATTTCCCTGACAGCAAGATATATATGCTGCCTGGTGTAGTGGATGTCTGGGGCCAAATCCACCACTTTGTTGCTTGTGTGTCTTGTGGGAAGTAAATAGTAGCAATTTTTCAGCACAGGCATGCCAGCACAAGGTGTTTAGCAAATAAATGAGCATAAGATGACCTGTAGTGTCCTGAAATTACTAAAATTCATGAATAATAAAATGATCTATAGATTGTTAGCAGAGGGCTATAGCAAAGGCTAATTTGCAGTCACTGAAGCTTTACAGGATAATTTGTAATTTTTGAAAATTTAATGACTTCATCAGTTTTTTGCCTATTTTTTTTCCAATATAATTGTCTGAAAGCTACCTTCAGCAGAGATCTTCTGTCTAAATAAAATCACAATCACTTATATCATCATGTTATGAGTACTGAACTGACTTTATCTATACAAATTTTCTTTCTTTCCTACAATAGGGCAACTACCAAAATATATCTTAATCTTATGAACACACATTTTTAAATTTTTTTTTAAATCTTATTAGCATATGAAACAATTATAAAAAAAGACAAACAAATAACAATGTAGCAATGCAAAGGGAAGAGGAACTTGGGGAAACAAAAGAAGTCTAGTGAGCAAAATACAGCTCTTTGAAAATAAGTGAAAGGGCCCTAAAACAAAACAAAGAAATGGGAAAGAAAATTAAAAAGAACATGACATATTATCATATAAATTCTGTGACATTTAGCGAAAGCTTTGAAAAGAAAAGAAGTGACCCATGAGTTTGGGTCCTTAATCATATTTAATGTTATTTATTTGCGTTATTCACTGTCACATTCATACTGAAATAACAAAGAAAACAGAGACTGACACCACAGTTATTCTCTTCTTTACCTGAATAGCTGATCACTTACTGCAGCTGTTTTGTTCTCCCAATTTAAAATATTTTTATTTCTATTCAATGTATGACATCTTCGCACTTGGCTGTCTCCAACATAGAGGCATCAGTTGGAGATAGATTTGCATTATCTTGGATACTATTACAGAAAAATTGGATGCAATGCTTGGTTATTTTTTAAAATTATGTAAATTTTATGGTTATTTGAATTCCCTGCTTTATTTGTCTCATATCAATATATGCAAAATTAAGAAAGCATACAATCCTTGCTATATTGTTTTATGTCACCCTTTCTACACATCGATGCCCACCCTTCAGTTGAATAAAGGTAAGTATAGGTTGATGGCTTTTTGTCTAATGTATTTTTAAGAGACAAAAGATACACATATTACTTTAGCAGAAACAGTCCCACACTAGGAATTAATGGGGAGTAACACTTTTTAATAACAAATGTTAGTATCAGAAGAATGTTATCTTTGCAGCAATATGCATTTTTTTCAGGAAACATTGGACTACAGTCTAGAAAAGCAAAAGTGGAAAATGGGAGCATCGTCTCTGTAATCATCTCTACTTTCTCTAAATCACATTCTTAATTAAGGAAGTTAAAATTTGAAACCATTTAAAAGGGAAAGCTAATTAACATCATTCTATCAGTGTAGAGAAATAGTGACATTTGGCAGATACTTAAGAAGTACTTTAAGGAGATATTTGCAGCAACAATATTAAAGAAAGTACAAATGAAATACAGCAATATCTGGAAATTACCATTAAAAGAAAAAAAAGTATTCAAAGAAAGAAAGGGAAAGATAAAATAAATTAAATGAGCAGTTAGTCTGCTTATTTTACAATTTTAATTGCTTTTTAACCTTTACAATACTTCTGAAGACAAAAAAAAATAAATGATTTTATAGTCTTCTTTGGTTTTATTTTTAAAGTAGTTATTCTCTGACAATGCAGAACAAATTTCTCCTTTTAAAATGTTCTTGAATTATGATTGAAAATTTATGACTTAATAAGTACCATTCCATTAAATATTTATATTGCTCTTCAAGTGGTATTTTTGAAGAAAAAGAAAAGAGAATTATTAGCTTGCAGCAATAAGTTTCTCTAGACAATGGACTTCTTGGATGAAACTTCACATAGGTAATCACAGTGACCTTGTTCTTTGCAAAAGTTGTGCATAATGTTTATTGTAATCAGAACATATGGGCCATCTAATTAGTCCCAGAGCTTCAGAGTTGGTGCTTAAAACACGGTAAGTGGGAATTGTTCCTTAAAAAGGTCAGCACAAATGGAATGTCTGGAATTTTTTTTGGTTTTGGTTTTATTCACCTTCCCAAGTGAGGAAATGTACCTTTCTGAGGTTTCTTGGGCAGTGTCTAGGAAGAGAATAAATAATAAATAAATACATTCACATATACATCCTAGGATTTATGTTCATGCTATTTTAATTGGTTTGCTACTAAACCCTTTTTCATCTTATCTTGATCATGCTTCCCCAAAAAATAAACTTGACTGAACTGAAAGCAGTAGAAAAATGAAGCCAAAGTTTAATATTGCCAACCTTTTGGTCTATAACCATTTTTTATTCTTTCGTATTATGAATATGTAGAGTGCTATATGGTCTTTTTCATAGTAAAATGATTAATAATTTCTAATATCATTCCTATAATTTGACAGGTTAAAAGTAAGGGTGAGCACCCCAGGAAAAGGTTGTCTTCTTGCAGACACTGTAAGCCTGTCAGGGTAATATCAAGCAAAGATACAGTGCCCAAAGAACCTGCAAACTGGAGCATAGCACTGACACATACTTCTGCCTCTGCCTGTCTGCAGCCATGAGGCTGAAACTCAATAAACCTGTGAGTCTCCAGAAACTGCATTTTCAGATCATACTTAGCTCTAACATTGCTCGACTTCTTTGGTTGCATTAAGGGTTTTCTGAATTTGTAAGGCGGCTGGCTAACTACACTCACTCTAAAACTGCATGGCAAAACTTGTGCTGTGTAGGTAGAGAAAAAGAAATTAATATTATCTACTAGGATGAAGGAGAGTCTTCTGCATCACTGTGGCTGTAGAACAAAGACATTAAATATTTTTATCATCTTAACACTGTGTGAAGTTCACCTCCTCATTCCAATTCCTTATCATGGTCTAAAAATGAAATAATCAGCCTAACTGTAGAAGAAGAGTGTAGCACAGACTTGACTAAGTGACATAAATGAGCTCTAAACCATTACATCAATTTAAAAACTCACTGAATGTAACTTGAGACCCTGATTTGGAGTGATTTTTCTATTGGGTACCATGGAATGTGTCTCCACCAGAATTTTTCCAAGGGTTACCTCTATACAGTTTGTGTCCTTAATTGCTTTCTTTGCTCTAAGCACGTTTTGCACTAACACAGCACTTTATCTGCACTACAGCTACAGTGTACATGCCAGCACCACAGCTACCCAAAAATAAATACACTATACCCTGTGCCTGCTCAATAACCTTTGGGTAGGGAGATGTGTGAACCTCACCAAACAGATGCATTAGACCTATTAAATCTCTGGTCTGATAATTCTAATAGCCAGCATTCAAGCAAATTAATTTAATGAGCTTACTGCAGTAAGAGCAATTTCAGCTATTTTCATGTATTTGAGTGTTATATTTCTTTGCTTCACCTTTTTAGTAAATCTCATTAAAACCACACAGACTCAGTTAACTTTTTCAAATAGCCACTCTTTCCAGAACTAGAGGAATTAAGTGAAATTAGTGTAGTGTTCTGAGAATGCTTTGCACTGCCCTTGATCTTAAACTTTAATAATTCCCATAAGCCCAGAGTCGGGCTTACTGGATCAGACCTTGAGTAGTATTGTTGCCATGCTTAAACTATTATATATGTGCTTTATGTGCAGATTAATTTAAAAATACTTTCTTTTTACCTGAATTTTTAATCAGAAATTTACTGAAAATGTAATGCAGTTTTTGACTATCTGAATGCTGGTGGGGTTTTTACAGTCATTTAAGAGACTGACAACCAAATGTTAAAGCTATAAATGCTAGGGAGAGAACCAGGAAGTCTGGTTAAACTTTGCAAATTAAAATTTCCAGCATAACTCTAGCTCCTTGGAAGATTATTCATTTTAACAAGCTAAACTAAATTGTACAGATGAAATGGATGCTTTAAAGTGGCAGCATTTTGTGCAAGCTTCCATATGCAGTGACTGTGAAAACCTCTCTTGTTCAGTATGTATAAATACTTCTGAATCACAGCCTTTGTCTGGGGAATTATAAAGATTTACAAAACAGGACTGTATGGATGCAATAGTTACATGATGCAAAGAAAAAATTTCACTTGTTCAGTGAAATACCAAGATCATTAGCCATTCATCTTAGACTACAGACAGACACACAGATTAAAACAAAATCATATATAGATTTTAAAATCTATGATAAATAATTTTTCAACAAATTGTTTTCTATTTTGATCTTCCATCACACACTTTACAAAGAATAATAATCCATTAAAGCGTAGACCTCAAAAAAGTTATTAAACTGTTCTGGCAATAAAGAGAAATATTGTCTGGCTCATCCTAAGGGTCATTTGAGTACTGATGATTTTGTTAGCATTTCCCATATACAGAATCTGAAGGTGTATCATTCCATTTTATGGTTTCAGTCTCAAACTGTGAGATCTAACAACAACAATCCAGGTGCATGAGGTGGACGAAACAGTGATGACGTAACAGCCATTGCTATTACATATTGCCAAAGTTCAGTCAAGGATGCTTGGGGAAGGGGGAAAAGAGAGTTCTCTTTTTGTTCTGCTTGGTGAAATGGAAACTGAGATATAAATACAGAAAAATGTTTATGGGAAACACAAAGTTATTTTTCTTCTCTTTTATCTTTTTTCAGACATTACATCAATTACCTCCATGTTTAATCTAGAATGCAGTCATTTGTTTTCTGTTTTACTAATAACCTGTGTACCTGTACACTGCAGACTTTGAAAGCACAGCATTAATATTGTTATTAACATAACATTAATGTCATGTAAATTAACCAATATGACAGCTGTGGTAGTTTCCTTAGGATGCATATCTTCCAAGAATCAGGATAGATACTTTGATGATTAGTCCAAGCTAAACTCCATGTAGTTTTGTGCAACATCATACTATAATCACACTGTTGTAATTGCAAAATGTAAGCAAGGCATACTTCAATAGCCACTTGATTTGAATGGCTAAAAGACTGTTCAGCAGATTACATTCAAATATGTATTTGGATTTTTTTCAGAGCTGTGAAGGGATTGTGATCAATCCCTTTGATTAAAAATACACCACAGTGTCTATTGTGCTTCAGGATTACAGGATTATATTTTGAGTCATGCAGTACACCTTTTGGTTCCATTCATGGACTGCAGTTCATTGTAATATGCAGTCTGCACAATACCTTTGAATCAAACAGACCAAAAAACAAGGAAAAATGACTAAAGGAAAAGTCACAGTTTTTAAATCTATTGAGAAGCAGCCAGTTTGGCACCATGAGGTTGAAATAAGAACTATGGTGAGAACCACAATCTATTTTTGCTCTGATGCTGACTGACTCCTCCAGTGATTTCAGCCACATTAATCAGGGTCTAATTCTGTCAACTTTAGCCACAGTCATTAATTCTTTACTCGGTGAGTAATCCCACATATACCAGAAAGTTGGAAAGTATGCAGAACCTTTCACAAATATCAGAAGCCTGAATCCACTCAAAAACTGGTCCCTCTCAGTATGAAATGTATCTCACTGACTTCCCTCTAATCACCAAAAATGCTCTGTGTTACAGATCTGCAATGGCAGTAGAAAGAACCATTCATTTATTTTTTTTCTGGGTGGCTTAAAATTCTCTTACAACTGCCCAGTAATGCTACTATTGGACTTGGACTTCAGATATTTATAAATAATATTATCCTACAGATTGCACGACTGCAGAACAACTTATGTCAAGTTCTGCAGTTATCAAATCTGATATTGCCTGATGTAGGCAAACCTATTGCAGCAGCCCATGTCCAGTCAGTAGTGAGGTTGGGCACGCATTCCCAGCAGGCACATATGCATACAGCACAGATATACAGCACATTATACACACAGCTGGCCACACAGATCAATGCAGATGAAAACATTCATCACTCACACAGACATAAATAGCACCAAAAGCATCACTGTGTTCCCATTTCTCATTATATATCTGTGTGTGTGTTTGCATGAATACTTATGTCCATTTTTACCTGCTGGACCCCTCCAGCAGCTGAGCTCACCCATGGCCTTGAATTCCAGTCTCTAAATTTGCATCTCAACCTACAACCCCCCAAGGGTTGCAGTCACATCCAGGTGCTGGTACAGACCATTGCACACACACACAAGGACAGATGCAAGCAGATATTCTTATCAACCCCCAGACCACGTGATCCCTCCAGCAGTTATCTGGAACTCCCTGGATGCTCTGCAAAATCAGCTTCTGCTGTGGCCTCTCTCTCAGAGACACAGACTGACTCCCAGGTCACTTCACCTACTCAACTGGCTCATCTGGCTTATCTTCAAAACAAATCACACTCTCACAACTGCAGTTGTCCCAGTTGCTACCTATGACCCCTGGTCAGATCCCATTTGCTGGAACTCAAGCCCTCTTAAACACATGCATATTGAAGAGAGATACCTTTACACAGGAAAGAATTAGAAAGGAATTCAACAAGAAGTGAAGACAGACTGAATTGATCAGGTGCAAAAATGGCTGAAAACTATACCGATCAACAAACTGTTAATGTGAAAATGTCCTTATTTATTCTCTTACTCCTTTGTTTCCTCATTCTTGCTCCTCACCAAATCAACAAGATCTATCCCTCTATCCTTTTCCTTTCCTTTGGTTCCTCCTCTAAACATTCTTTAATAATTCTGTAATTCCAAATGCTTTTCTCTTGCATCCCACAATGTGTTGCAAATTCTCTAAGTAGTGGCTCGTGCTTATTCAGTAAAATGATCTTACAGACACGACTCATGAGCTAACTGTGACATCTGAACCATAGGCCTGAGGTTCTCTTAGGAAAGCTCTGGGAATGGCCTGGACAAGACTGCCTCTTTCTCTGAGTCTTTAACTTGGGTTCCCTCTTGAGATTGTACTGCTGTTTTCCTCTGAGCTGCTGGACAGAGATGTGATGGGCTGATGAATGCCGTGGTGTGTCTGGGTGTAGCCCAGTACTTGTGCTTGTATCTCCACTCCTCTAGGCTCACCTTTGTCTGTGAAAATGGACATTCTTTAGCAGACAAGCTAAAAATAGGTTCTTGAATGTGATGTTCTTCCCTCCGTAACAGTGACATCTTTAACATTTAGGATTTACAGACTGAAATGACAGTTAAAGAAAGAAACAGGACAAAAAGATAGAAATGGCATAAATGAGGGATTCCAACTCTAAATGGAACAGAGGAACCTTGAGAAGTATAGTGCACAAGTTAAGAGTAGCCTTGAACAATATAAACTTTTGTATTTAGCATTTATATAGTCAATAACCTCAATTGACATTGACCTTGGGAGCAAAATGGTCCAATATTTTCACTTGGGTGAACTGTTATTAGAGAGTTTCTCTAGTGTATTAGACACAAACATGCGTTCCATCAACATCAAGTATACGCTATCTTTTTCATCAATTTCCTTTTATTTTGCACTAACAATGTTATTGTGGTAAGGACAAGGAAAAGAAAGTACGTTTTTGAGAGTTAACTTCATCTCTGACATACTACTATTGAAGTCAACTGCTGTATTTTTGCTTTGCAGAAAGCTCTGTATTTATAACGCCAGTAATAAAATAGACTGTATCAATGAAAAACAAAAATTGTTATTCTCTATAGATTTTAAGAATAATTTCTTTTTAATTGGCAGAAGTGAATCTGAAGTAGGAAAGCTTCTAAATGCAGTCTAAATTGTTATAAACTGCATAGACAATATCCAACTAATGTACATATCCAGCAGAATGGAGATGAGAAGGAACATTGACAAAATGTCTTGGCATAAATGAGTTTTGCTATAATTCTAAACAAGAGACTGACAGAAGTGGTACTGACTACCCGAACAACCATGTGCATCAATTGTTAAGAGTTAAAAGAGACCAGCTGAACCAGAAGAACATTGGCCATGTTGTAGATTACACAGAAATTCGGCTCACTCAATCTGCTTTACCGTGAAGGACAGAAGTGTGTTTCAAACCCAATGTTAGAACCTATTTCTAGAATACATTAAAAGTGCAGCAGGACCTTTTGGTTTCTCTTAAAACCTAAGATTTTAAGTTTCCATTTCATTCCAGGAAAAACTGCTCATGCCCACAGAAAACAATTTCCTTACATTGTCAGTTCAGCTACACACTGAAGAGACTGAGAAGAAATATTATCTTCTCCTGTTCTTCTGGAATTTTTGCCGTCTAGCATCCTTGCAGTTGGAAGACAGAAAAAGTAAATCAGTGTTGCCAAACTCACTGGAATTAAGGGAAAAATAGACGGTTCTGGAGGGAAGAAGGAAGAGACATGTCCAACTGGAGCAGCTGCCAATCTTTTAATCCAGTTGGATTCACTAACTCCATTCTATCTTGTATACAAACATCTAGTTTGTGTTTATATACAGAGGTAAGTTGCCACATTGAACGAAAGCACCACTCAAAAAACAACAGGTTACTATACAATCAAATATTTGTATCTTTATTTGAAGAGGAAAACAGAAATATGAAAGAAAAATAGAAGAAAAAAATCACAGGAAATTGATTTTAAGATTTTTAAAAGTTCTATAATTATCCTTGAATACTATTAAATCTAACAGGGAGAAAGCCAATATATGTGAAGTAATAGCAAGAAATTTGTAAAGATTATATTAATATTGCAAATTGCTTTTCATATTTTAAAGATGTCAACAAGCATCAGGAAAAGACCCTTTCCCTGTGTGTATCCTTATATATTGAAGCTGTCTCTTCTACAACTGCAAATAGAATGGTATTCTTTATCTTGATCAGAATGAGCTTTTTACTCAGGGGAATGTTGTCAGCATGGGCTCTTTTTTCTGATTTTAAGACTGATAACTGACCATTTATTTTCTGCAACAGTTTCAATATCTCCACAAAAGTAATCATATGTCTTTAT
Source organism: Poecile atricapillus (assembly GCF_030490865.1). Classification (NCBI taxonomy): domain Eukaryota; kingdom Metazoa; phylum Chordata; class Aves; order Passeriformes; family Paridae; genus Poecile; species Poecile atricapillus. The sequence goes on along the minus strand of NC_081249.1, from coordinate 55,022,854 downwards.
ATCACCAAGAAAGCTTTAACATGTATTTTACCTTCGTGAATCTAACTCAGAAACAGAAACACTAACACACTTAAGGCTCCCATAATGAATTCAGACTATTAGAATTTGAAATCATGTTAAAATAGGTTTAAGACTTAGAGATAAGACAGAAACCATACAATTCAGAGATTACTGTGGGGAATAGCAGAAGCGTTGGACAACTAGTAAACTAGCTATTTGCAAATTAAAAGTCTGTGAAATTTAAAAAAAAATTATATCTCTTACTGAAAACCAGTATTTTTAGAGTACCCTGGTGTACCTGGCTCCTTCATGGAGCTATTGCTTTATTTTTGACTGATGTTATTTCACCAGGTTTTCACATTTTCCCTTTTTCCATTACATGTCTCATTGCTGTTTTATGTACAAAAAATATCTAGTAATGATCAGATCTCTTTGATATTTTCTAGTGATTTAACCTGCTTCAAATCCAGATACGAGAGGCATTGTGGCCCTGGTATCCTTTTCAGGTGTTCACAGTATCTTGAGCAAACTAAAGTTCCACGGTGTGTGGCTTTGTACAGTGCTTTTTGAAAATTCCCATTAAATACAAACATTAAAAGAGGTTAAGGAGGTTAAAAAATCTCTGGTAAAATTAAAAATCTACTCTTATGAATGAATGAAGAATAAAGATACTTCAGCTATTAACATCTATTCCACTGCACTGCAGCATCAGTCCTAGCACTAGTTCTTTTGACAAAAATCATCCTCTTGGCATCAATCTGTGGATGCACAGATCCCTGTGGAATCTGGGTGCAGTCCCTAACTCAGGCTGCAGTGTGCTGCTTACATCATTTGTAAGAAGTGCTGTGAAAAGCTGTAACTACAAACTGCACAGAGTTAACCTGGCAAACAAGTTCTTTTTACTAACACTAGATTTAGGACCAACATACATTTCTAGGACTGTGAACATATTCCTCATCACAAGAATTTCAATTCTCTTGATAAAAGAAAACAAATTTTAAAATCTCCTTGATGGAATTAATTTTTAATAATTTTGTAGATCTAGGTGGAAGACTCCAAATAATTTAAACTTTGTAGCTGCTGAAGTGAAATAGATACTTTTGATATATGATTTATTGCACCATGAATTAGACTTTCAAGACAACTATTCCCAGATAAAGTTTATTTCTCTTCATCTTTTGTGGTGGAGCATGTTGCAGATCCTAAAGCTGGGTGAGATAGATCCCTTTGTCTAGTTGCACTCTTGGACTCATAGCAGGGCAAATAACTCAAACAGACATTATTTACTAATATATGTGTACAACTTTTTTTATTGTTGTTTCTCAGGTATCTTGATCTGATTTAACTGTAACAATCTTAGTGGCTAAAGTAGTCCTTCCTGAATTAATTCTGAGCATACTATAGCCAGAAAATTCCAATTAACTACTTTTCTATTATTCTGCAAAAATGGATATCCTCTCTATTGATTAATTATCTTAAGGGAAACAAGATTACTGGAGTACTGCAACACTATTTCTTTTGAATTTAATATCTTTGGTACACAATATAAATGATTCTCTATTTTCTCATTGTGATCAACATAGAGAGAAAATGTTCTTATACTAGTCTGAAACTATAGTCAATATTAAAACACAAGCCCTTACTTAGAGGGATGGATGAATGAAGGTTGGAGAACAGTGTAACAGAGGTCTGAACCAACCTTATTAATACACTGTAGTGAGTACATGCTCCACATCACAAGATTAGTGGAGGCCTTGTGGTTGTACAGCCCTGACATCTCAGGACTGTGCATCCCTGGATGCACCTTTTCCAGATTTCACTGGGACTCCAGATAATCACATGGTGGTGTTTTACTAAGAAGAGATACATCTCCCAATGCACAGATGGTATTAAAAATGCATTAATATTTTAAGTAATGCACTGGTACTAAAACTAAAGTAGTTCAAAGAAAATCTCTGGAAACAGTTTTATTGCTTTCTTTTCTTAGTGCTTTTATTTTGTTGGAAACATATATTCCAAAGTAATTATAAAAAAGGCAAAGTTTCAAAAGTGTTATGAAATATGCTGGAAATAAAGCAAAGCAAATATCTGAGAAACCTGAATATTCTGAAAATAAATACTCTGAAACAACTGCAGATAATGCTTATAATGTGAAAACACTGTGTATGCATTTGCCAAGGGAATATATTGAAACCAATAATCTCACAAGATCCATTTTCAATAAACTGTTTATTTTATATTTTACTTTCCTTCTGTTTTTTCATTGTTTTGTTTTTGGTTTTGTGCTTGGTTTTGTTTTGTTTTTGCTTTTGTTTTTTGCACAGAATGCTGTGGGCCAGTAAATTAAGGTTTTTTCTGCTGTATGTTATGTATTTTGTGTATTACAGTCATTATGTTTCCATGTTAATAGCCTACCTATAAAAATTCTATTACTTTTAAAACTAATAGAATAAAATATCAGGCAATAGTGTTATATTTCATCAAACATACTTAATATGGTAATGGCAAGAAGTTCTGTATTAAAACAAAAGCAACCCTGCTAGTAGAAACGTCTTATACACAAGTATAATTTTAGATGCAGGCATGTGCAATTGCTTACAATTAAAGGCAGTTTTACAAGGAAGAGGCTGCAAAATCAACATGCATTGCTGAAAGAATGAGATTTGTCAGAGGATGCTGAAAGAGGAGAGCTATGGTACACACGGGATAAGGTGTAGTATAAAACTTCATCATGACCATTTGTCTTGTTGCCCTGTTGCATCCCTTTAGAAGCAGCTAACCACAGAAGATATTGGTAAATAACTGTCTATGCATCAACAAGAATGTAATTTTATAGGGGAAATATAGTATCATTCCTTAAAGATCTTGCCTGTGATTGCTCTTTTTCACAAAGGGTGCCCCTTCCTTGGTCCCTAAATAGTCAGACAAAGCCTGGAGACACATGGGTGCAGATTGTTTTCAAACTGGAGAGTGGGGAGAGTCGTCTCCTTGCATCTGGCTGATATAGCTGCAAGGAGACTAGCAGAGGAAGAAGGGACTGATCAGGCATTCAGCACTTGTTATCTGCCTCACTGGAATCTTTAGAGGCCTTATCTGAGCACACTGAGGTAATAGCAATTCCAAAGCTCTTCTGCTCACACTGTCATTGCATTGGTCATCTGCTATTAAGCTTTCCAGCACTTGTTATCTATTAGCGGATGGGGTGTTCATGAGACTTGGAAAGAGTATATTCTTGTCCTTATTCAGCTCAGCTTTAACCATGCAGTTTCTCATCTCAAAATGAGAAAAAATCCTAGAATTTAGTGTCTGAGCCTTTCAACATTGCCTTCTGTATAAACTAAATATAAAATACTCTGTTCCAGGACAAAATTATTCAGAAAATCTCTCAAATTATGGACTGGGTGTCTGCTTCTTGAATACCTATAGAAATTTTACAACCTCATGTCAGATCTGCTATTGGAATAATCAAGAATTCCCACTCAGAAAGAGTTGTTTGTCCCATGTCAAGGTCACCAGTTCTCTTGTATCCAGTTTTGTAGTAGATGTTGAGTGTTTTTCTGATTTTGAAAGTGGACTAGAAATAGAGAAGTTAAAAAAATATGTCCATGATATGATTACATTATTTACCACAGAAATAGACTGGAGTTTAGACTTTTTTTTTCTCATGTAGTAAATTATTGAGTCTGCTTCATTCAGTCCTCGGAGACCAATAGACAAGTTCTAGGGTGTTCCAGACATTTTCACCACTAAATAGGCTCCTCTTAATCTCTCTCAGATTTCAACACCCCCTCCCCCTCCCCTGCTACAAAGCACCAAATCTACAAGCCATTGTTACGCTTCAAGTACAGAGAAGTCTTCATGGAACCATTAGACTCTAATTAGGAATAAGTAATAAATGATGCAGAACTAGGGAATTCTCATGAATACTAACCCCTTAGAAAAATTACCAGAATGCAAAAAAAAAGTAGTTTCTAACACAGAAGAAAAATAGATGCACGGATTCAAAAGAAAACAATGATTTTCAGGAAGAATTTTTTTCTTTCAATTCAAAGAAAAGAAAGAATAAATGGATGTTAGATAGCATGACAACAGGAACAAAGAAATACCTCAGAGAGAAAAGAAATAACAGAAAGAAAATAGGTCAGATAATAAATGAAGGTGCTAAAATTAATGCTGAATAAAAATGGTCTGGATGCTGATATTTTTATTTTTCTTGAATAACCTGTCTGCAGCAGGAAAGCTAAAAAAGAAATGTTGATATGATTAGGAATGCCATGAAGATTCATTACAATGAGAACTAGCAATATGAACATAGGCAGCAATTGGAAAAGATTAGCATATAAACATCAACCTGAAAAGAATCATGGACTGGACTTCTGAAAGCACCCACTATTTACAGCTCCCTTTTGGATTCCTGGGCATTTAACAGTCTATGACCTTATCAAAGCAGTTATAACAAATGTCTCAATGTTCAGCATATGTGTGCTACAAGGAGATCAACTGCCTCAGATCCATGAACTCCTCTGAAAGATGAACACTTCATGTAGGTGAAAAAAATGGCATAGTATTCTTTGAAAATCTGGCTTTTGGAGGATAATTTGAAGTTCATGAATTTTTAATTAATACTTTTGTCAAATAAAAAGGAAAATTAACAGACAGAAAAAGCATTTAATATTCAAGATTGTAACTTTTCTCTAAAAAATCTTTTTTCTCTGTTTCTGTTGTATCTCTTCAGTATTTTTTCTTTTTATTCTTGGATTTCTCAGCCTCCTTTGGACTGAATTCTTTTGGGATCCTCCCTCATGGGGAGCCCTGCTTATCTCAGTTTTTATGATTCGAAGAAAACTCCTGTGCTCGTTAGAAGCTTGTTTCTCGTGTTTATTAAAAGGTCATCACAAAACTTGACAGGTCTCTCCAGGTTGGCTATACAAGGTTAATCTCTGCAATTTGGTACATTTCTTTCTTCTGATGGTACAACAAGGCCTTGTGGCACACTTCGTGTCTGATACACAAAATGGCCCTGAATTACTCAGTTCTTTTATCTTTATACCTATTTTTACCCCATTAACAATAGACACGTATATTATTTTTCTTAATGACACAATGACCCATCACCTCTGTGATGCACTGCGGCATTTTTTATCCATTCACTTACTACTACCCAAAAATCTCTAGGAGAAGAACATGAAGAAGAAAGAAGAAGGGACAAGAGACAACACCCTAAATCCTCCATCTTGTCTCCTGTTCTCTAAACTAACTTTTTCACCCAGTGATTTAAAAAAACTTTCTAATCTACACACTTACACTTTTAGCTTTTTCCATCTAACTTTAACATTTGTTTTCAGGTATCACCATGAAAACATGCTCATGAATTTCATGTTATATGAAATTCAGTGTTTCTTTGGATCCTAGAACTAAGTATTAGAAACAAGCTTACACACTCTGTATCTCAGACTCCAACAAAGATAACATTTCTTTAGATGCTTGATTCTCTCCTGTATGTGGCCAGAAAATTTTGAAATCCAAATTATTTTTTATAGCAGGGATGTCCAATATTATGTTGAAGTTAGCCTAATGTTCTTGAATCTCACTGAAAATTTAGGAGCCGAAGTCAAGGGTTGCAAAGAGAGGTGTGAATATATTCTACATACATATTTGTTGATTTTCTGGACTAAATGTGCCCGTGATAATCATTTCCCCAGAAATCATTAACATATTTCCCCTCCCCTTTATGCATGCATTCTTCTGTCCTGGGGGACTCTCTCGTGGTCCATAGTGGTCAGGGACCCCAATGTTCCAGCTGACCTAGCTTAGTTGGCAAGGCACTGGGGGCTGGTTAAATTCCAGCTTTCCTTCTTACACAGTGGGCATTGTGCAGTTCCACATGCTGGTGGTTTTGGTAGAAGCAGCATTGTATTAGCCCAGCAGGTGTAGACCATTTATTATCTGGTAAAGTACAAGATCTGTCATTTTTTAATCTTTCATCAATTCTCTTCCTGTGACATTAAGTCCCTATATATATATAACCACCATGCAAGTATGCATTCATATAACTGTACGGATATATGACAATTTTCAGCACACGCTGTACTCCCACCTGTGGAGTATGCACACCTATGCAAATAATCGTGTCTGTGGCCTGAGAGAGGGTTACAGACTGGGTCCATCAGATACTTGATGCTGGGTTTCAAACATTTGCAATCATGAGTCTAAAAGTCTTTGCGAAATGGCCGAAGGACCATAATGAAATGGTTCTAGTGTTCAGGAAAAAAATATCAGAGGCTCAGTTAGCACAGGCATGGCAAATCTGTAATATGGCAACACCATTTCCATTCTGTGTTTGCTGTTATCAAGACAGATAAAAATATAGACATAACAAATGCCTGAGCCTATTTGTCTAAATATGCCTTGGTATCTCTGAAGGGCTTGTATCTACAGACTTGAGACAAACTCTGCTATGCCCTCGACTATTGAGAGCATTGACGAAGTAAACCAAGCTGCCACTCAAAGAAAAAAAAAAGGGCTCATTTTATTAATTTCCAAATCTCTCGTTATCAGGGAAAAATTAAGGCAAATTGGAAAGAATTCATCAAATAACTGAAATGGTTTTCAGAAGGACAGAAATAAACTGATAACTGAAAGGTGATTAAATAATCACAATAAAATTAAATATGTTTACAACTGCTTAATTGAACAAAAAAACTCCCAGTGTATAATTATAATATTAAGATGTTTTTATATCATTAACAGAAAAATAAATAATATTACTCCATAGCAATAGAGAATGGGTCTTAAAGAAGCAGACTAAAATTAAGTGAAGTAAAAAAAAAAAAAAAAAAACCAAACTAGAACAATTTCAAGAAAAACTTTTGTTTCAATAAGGTCTATTAAGAAGTGGAAAGCTTTTTAATGGTAAAACTCCCAATATTTGCTAATACTAGGGAGACAAAAAAAAATAATGGAACATAATAAATTTATCTGAGGTTCTGCTTTGGCACAGTCATATTTCTGGTTTAGCAACAGGCAGATGGACTGCATGACTGTAAGAAATTTCAGATACTTTAATAATTGCCATTTTGATGTGGTTATATGGCTATCTAATACTGAGTGGTAAATATATACACCTATATATTTTTACCCATCAATAATAGGTAATAATACTCATCTACTACATTAACTTGAAGACCTTTTCTGATATTTTTCACTTTCACAGAAACACAGAATGACTGAAGTTGCAAGGGACCCCTGAAGGTCACCACCTGGTCAAATCTTCTTGTTCAAGCAGAGCCACCCATAGCTGCATGCCCAGGTCCATGCCCAGACAGCTTTTGAATATAAAAAAGGATTGAGACTCCACAACTTCCCTGAGCAGACTGTACCAGAGTTCTGTCATCCCTACAGTAAAACGTGTTTTCCTGTCTTTTAGATGGAGCCTTCTGTGTTTCTGGTTGTGCCCATTGCCTCTTGTCCTTTCACTTGACACAGCTGAGGGGAGTCTGCCTTTGTCTTCTTTGCAGCCTCTCTTCAGGAATTTAAATATATTAATGACATACCTGGAGCTTTCTTTTCACAAGGCTAAACAGTTGTAGCTCTCTTTACTGGAGAGACGCTCCAGACTCTTTATGTTTGTGGCTGTTTGCTGGACTCCTTCCAGTATGCCCATGTTTCTGTATATCTCTTTTTCAGAAGTCATCTGCTCCTGCAAGTGTCTCTGAAAGAGCTCATCTCCACATATAATGATGATTATAGAAAATGGATGACTCCTAGGTGAACAGAGAATTTGAAATCAGGGTCTCAACTGACTGGCTAAAGACTAAAACTCATCTATTTTACTCCACATCGTATATCCTAACTTGGTTTTGATATGGTATTTTGTTGTTGTCCATTTCTTCCTCACCCCCCTTATCTCTCCCAACCCAATTTGTACCACTGCAGAAAAAAAAAATACTCTTTATTTTAAAAAATCATATCTGTAAAGCTACTTAATATCATGATTTGTTTAATGATTGAATGTTTTTGGTTTTTTTTGTTGTTTGTTTTTTTTTTTAATTTGGGAAAATAGTTCAACAAGGAGGAGAGAAAATGGATAAATCTGCGGTTTTGTCAGATCACTCTTGAAAGAAAAATCTATTCTTCACTGTTCTTGAAGGATACTTTGGTTTTTCCCAGTGCAGTCTCAGTTTTTAATTTAATTTGTCAGTAGACGACCACTTTATGTCTTTGTTGTTCTCATGATTGGTCTGTCACATGTTCCCTACAATCTTCTTATCTCAGCCATGAAGCAAAAACAGCTAATATTTATCTTTCTCTATTTGCTTTTAATTACGGAAGGTGAAAACAGATATTAATAACAACATGATGTCTCTATAGATAAATTAAATACTTCTTAGGTAAATGTTACAGGAAACAAACAACCCAAAGAAATCACTGAAAACACTATAAATTTGTTTATAAGGCACAATGAGAAATCTTACATTTTAATTTGCCTTTGTAATTTTGAGCAGTCTGCATGTTTTATAATGAAATTGCATGGATTTGCAATATATAGTCAAACAGCCTATTTGAAGACCAGTGAAGGCAAAAAGAGGGGTTAATTCTTTTTGTTTGGTTAGTTATTATCAGGAAATAAGTTTTGAACAGACATACTGCATGACTGCAACAGACAGTGCACCTGCTCACCAAGCTTTTAAAAGCTGTTCCTTCATTCCTGTGAAACAATTGGGGTCCTATATATCAAAACCTATTTTCTCTCATACAGAAAATATTAAACAGAAAAGATGGGGTTGACTTCTTTATTAGCACAACTTCATATTCTTAAGTTATACATTTTTCATCACTTTGATTTGTATTACTTTTTGCTAACCTTTGTTAGCACTTTGTTAACCACTGTTGTTACTGAGTGATGCTTTGAGACATATACATGCTCTTACCACTAGATGGAACTGAAAAACCTTGTAATTTTTTTTTTCCTGTTACAGGGATCCCTACCAATTTCTTCATTATTAAAGCTTGGAAATAGTCCAGAACTAGTACTTACTAACTTAGAGAAGCTTTACTGAAGCACAGTAATTGCTACTTGGTGTAGAAATACCTTTGTTTCTTGAAACTCTAGCTGCCAGAAGAGGAAGATATTTAAAATGTTAAAAGAATATTGTACCTTCATAGCAATGAAAATGAAAATTAAAAAAACCCCAAACAACAAGCCACACAAAACATAAGCAAAAGAAACAAAGAGAACCTCAAACAGAAAGTCGCCACTCACTATAGCTTTTCATAGCTTTCCAAATTGTAATAATTCAAACTAAAAGCCAATTCTGATGGATTTTTCAGGAGATTCTTTGGAGAAAAACCAGAGCAGAAGTTCACTTTTCATTACATCTGACATTTAACTGTAGAAACACAAGGCAATTTCATTTTTTTTTAATTTATTTTATTCCGTGTGTGAGGTATTGGGGTTTTGGTTTTGCATATCCTACAGAAACAAATAGGAGGGACTGGAAGACACTAGGATGGTAGAACATTATGACCTTGTTGCCATTACTGAAACTTGGCATCATAATCCCATGATTGGAGTGTGGTTATCAACGGCTACAGCCTGGTGTGAAAAGGCAGGAAAGGAAGGAGAGGAGGAGGGGTTGCTCTCTACATTAAAATGTGGAAGAGCTGTCTATGAGGAACAGCCATGAGCATATAAAAGGCCTTTGGGTAAAAAATCAGAGGCTGAGGCAAAAAAAGGGAACTTTGTGGCTGCGGCATGGGAGATAATTTCTTAAGGCAGGTGATAGGCAGCCCTACCAGAGAGAAATCAGTACTAGATTCGATGGTCACCATCTTAAGACAGCCAATCAACAATGCCAAGACTGGAGGTAGCCCAGGCTGCAGCAATCATGGATTGGTGGAGTTCACACTCTTGAGAAATATAGGCCAGAAAAGGAGGAAGGTCAGGCTCTTGGACTGGAGGAAGACAGACTTCCAGCTAACCAGGGAGATTGTCAGTGGGATCCCCTGTGAGACTGACCTTATGTATTTTACCAAAGTTTACAATTGTGTTTTTTTTTACTTTCCCGATATCTCTTTTGTTACCTGATATTCTTTTTTCAATTTCTTGACCTTTTCCTTGTTCTTTCTTTGGCATACCAGTCCCTTTAATTCTCTCTGACACTTTTTTCCTTTTTACAGCCTCTACCTAGATCTCCTGTCTCCTAGAGATATATCATATCCTTGCTGTTGTCAACATAGATACAGAAGGGCAAAACACTGGGATAATCAGTATTACAAACAGGAAACTCTGACATATGATCAACTCCTACCCAGAAAAAAATAGCACTTTTTTGACAAATGAGCATCAACCTCATTTGTATCTTTTTAGTAAACTAGGTTGAATATTAAAGTGAAGCTGTTTACTGGGGAATTCTGAGGAGGCGAGGTAATATTTAATGGGGAAATAATAGCTTATGCTTTTTTTCCTAAAACCCTTACAGCAAGATTTCTTTAACTGTACACATTTAAGCTATTAACTGCACAGAGCAGCTACCTGTTTCTTTAATTTTTTAATAAAGCAACCTGCATGCTGCCAGCCTTCTGCAGCACCAGATGACAGTCTGCTAAAGCCTGCAAAAGAGCTGAAGACAGTTTGCATCCTCTGTGAAATCCCTGAAAAAGATTAAGAAAAAGCAGCTTCGTGTGGTTTTGTGAAAGTAAGCAGGAAAAGAGTCTGTATGAGAAGGTTTGTATTCTTGGCTTAGTTCGTGAGTGCCCCACAGAGTTGGAAAGAGGCAAGAGAGCTCATGTATTAGAGTTATGAGGCTTTTCTTCCTTTTTCTTTAGGATGAGCCCCAAAAAGTGTTTGGTACTAGAAAATAGCTGTGTAAAATTAGTGCCCATGCCAAAAGTGAATATGTGAATTGCTCTATAGGGTTAAGGTACCATAGAACAACTCTTGTTTTCTGCCAAAATGGATGCTGCTTTTTCGAAGTGTCTCTATTAGAAATTGCACTGATTTTCTGCATCAGTATCTCATATTTTAGTACCTTGAGATGCATCCAGTTTTAGGACCTTAAAATATGTCCACACCATGACCCAGAGGTTCCTATATATATGATTCAATCTTCTTATTTTTTATTGTATAATACTATTATGTAATTATGACTAAATGTCAAACTTCTCAGGAAATTAGACATATACCAGTAATGAACTGTACAATTTACTACTACAGTTGTACTAACATGTAATTTAAACACTAGATGCATACTTTTCCTAAATCAGGAATCCTGATAGACTTTGGTCTTCATAGTGGGTTTGTACCAGCTGAGGCTCGGATAAAAACCAAAATACATTCCATTCCTTGAAAAGAGTTTTATTGAAATTGCAATATTTTAAGTATATTTCCCAAATGAAAAGCTTAAACATTGTGTGTGATTATGCATTATTTTCAACATTGTTTAACAATGTTGCTGTTCACAGTCTGAGAACAAACAAACAGATAAGAATGCTGAAGTATATACCTGATTCTGAATACACATTGATACTGTTCTTTACTTATTCATCACTGTTATTTCAGTGGCTTGGGTGTTGAACTATAGTATTGTTAGAAGCTGAATAGGAAATTTTCTAAACCTTACCTCAGGAATGACAAACACTTTATGTTGTATTTTCCATCCCTTTTTTTCTTTCTTCATCCTAGGTTTTATGTTTTGGTGGCTGTCATTCCAGTAGTTAAAATAGTACTTTTAAAAAGCACTTAAAGACCACCTTTCATGAGAATGTATGCTTAAGTTACAAGTTAGCAAAAGAGTTTATATCAGAATTTTTTTTACTGGAAGATTAATGCACTGATATATTGTCATAGATAATATTTATATACTACAATTTTGCCTGATGTATCCAGCTTAGAGATGATGTACTAGAACTAAAGAGCGACCGGCCTTTGCTCCATAACTTTTTGTCAGATGCACACTGTGCTGCATGGCTTCACAAAAGCTCTTAAAGCAATTAAAGATCAACAGAAAGCTTTGCCTTGATTTCTCTTGGCAAGTCGTGGTTTGTTCTTTGCACTCACAGTGCAAAAAGGGTGGTGGGAGCTTGGATTCTGTGAAAGACACTCACAGCTGAGAATAATACAAGAGCTGGAAGTCAGCATTCTATTTACCCTTTGATTTACTTGAATAATTCAAAAGTCATCTGTTGATATGTTTTTTAATTATTGTCAATTTTCAGAACTTCTATTCTGAAATGTGCCTCTTATTCCTACACAGTTTGCATTGGAATCTTTTACTTTCAAAGTCAATGGGAATTCCAGATTTGACATTGATTAAGGTTCAAGAGAATATTTTAAAATTCATTTAAATAGCTATAAAGAAACACAGTTCTTCTACAGATAAAGAAAGAATGACTTATGACAAATGAATAATTCAATGTTTTTAACTCTCTGATATCTATGCAGTATCTGATGATGGAAACCACAGTTGTCTGTGATCTCTTCTCTAATCACCAAACTAATCTCTCTAAATGGAGCTTAAATCCTTTTACATAGAAACCAAAGATTAAAGAAAAAAAACAAACCCAAAATCCGTGACAAAAAAAATCTTCACTGATGTCTTAATGAACTGAAACATAATGGATTAACCAGCACCAGGGAAGTTATGCAAAGAAGTTATGCCCATGACACCATCTACCTATTGAAATATGAAGTCAAACACTATTTCATGAACAAGATTATTCTGGGTTTTTTTCTTATAATGTGGCACAGAAATCCATCAGCCTCCTCTGTTGCATTAACAGTGTTGCCAGCAAGCCAAGGGAGGTGATCTTTCACCAGTGCTAAGTACTGGAACTGGAACTCCAGCCCCAGTTCAGGGGACTTCAGCCCAAACAGGACATACTGGGGGTAGCCTAGAGCAGATCTGCAGAGATGATTCAGACACTGGACATCTGACATACAGAAAAACGTTCAGAGAGTTGGAACTTGGAGCTGGAGAGTCCTCCTCCCAGAGGAGAGGGTTGGCTTACAGGGAACTTGTCAATGTGGATAAATACCTGACAGGAAGGAGGGAATGAAGAAGATGAAACCAAGCTCTTCTCAGTGGTGCCCAATGACAGAACATGAGATGAGTCAGTGGGCACAAGTGAACACATTAAATTCTACCTAAACACAAGAACAGAGCGGGTTTTCCTTTTTTTTTTTGGTCCTTCTTTCTTTTACTGTGAGGTTGATCAAACACTTGCACAGGATGCACAGAGAGGCTGTGGAGTCTGCAGCCTTGGAGGTATTACAAACCTGAGTGAATATGGCCCTCAAAAACCTATTCCAGCTGACCCTGCTTTGTGCAGGAGCAGGTTGGAGTAGACAAACTCCAGGGGTCCTAATGACAATGTGAATCCTAATGTTTCTATGAATTTAAAATCAGGTATAAACAATAGATATTTCTGCTTTATTTTAACCCTTGATCACCACAGCAGGACCTTGTATGTATGTATGTAAGAACAAAAAAGGTACTGAGAACCTGTCCTTTCTATATTTAAAACTAACAAGAATTATTAGGCTGTTAACATTTTTGATTTAGCTTAATTACAGCAATTAAGAGATTACCTGCACTGAAGCACTTATCTGCAGCAGATCTAGCCTAGAGGTGAGAATCAAAGGGAGAAGAAAAAGGAAATAGTTCATTTATTCTCAGTTCAAGTTGACATCAGACTTCAAGGCATATTTGTCACCTTCTCACTGGTTTTAGAGCAAGTTTGTGACTGAAGAGAAGAGAAAAATGCAATTGAAGGTCTCTTGGAACTTTTATTTATTTCTTTTAATTTAACTTTTAATTCTATTTATGAATTTTCTACAAATTCTGGGGAGGAAGAAAATCTGTGACTTTCCTTCATCATTCCTTGAATTTTGTTCAGTGTTACCATATTTGAATGTCGTAAAATGATGAAGTTCTAAACAATGGAGAGGGTGATGGTACTATTGTAGAAATATGATTTTCTGATATAAACTCATTTGCTAACTTACTTACCATAATCATTCTATTAGAGCTTTTTCACCGAGTTTAGGCCACTCAAGCTTAGGACACATGCTTGCCAAAAATGACAAGTACTTTTTCAGGTATCACTTCAATTACCAAAATGACAGCCACCAAAAAAAATCTGGAATGAAATAAACCCAACAAAACAAATAAAAAAAGAAGATGGGAAATATAACATGAAATAGCTTGCTTTTCTGATGTAGGGCTTAGAATATTTCCTAGCTGACTTCTAAATATAATCCAGCTCAACACCTAAGATACTGAAATAACAGTGATGGATAAGGAAAGAGCAATATCAGTGTGTATTCAGGACTGCATATTTACTTCAGTTTTGTGTTCTTGTCCATTTGTTTGTTTTCAAAGTATGAACAGCATTATATGTATTTCAACTCATATGTGGATATGATTTTTGCTTTATTTAAAGACTGAAGTCTTAAACAACTTCTGGAAAAGAGAGTAGGTCACCAATTCTTTCAAAGTAATTTAAAATTTAAAGGTTTTCCCAAACCAAAATTCTGCTCTAATTTTTTACATATTGCTCTTATTACATTGTCCATTTGCATTACCTCTTATAACTTCTATTCTATCTACTCTTTAATATCTTAGGGGCCTAAAAAAATTTTAAACCAGGTGCAGTATTGCATCCTTAAGGGGAAGGGAGCATGACATTTTCATAAATGCTCATGGTCAAAAGCAGCAACAAAAGTCAGAGGGTCCACAAAAGCTTTTAAGGCTTTGTAAATAAATAATAGACTTTGCATGGAAATTCATATGTTAGTCCCTTATCTCCTCATATAATCACATGAGGTTTTGGATAAAAGGGGAGGATGAAGAGGAAGAGAGAGAGGGAGATGGATTAAAGATAGGGGAAAATAAGGGAAGAAAGAGAAGTCACTAATCCTGGCACCAGCACTGAACCTTTGGGGTGTCTGGGGTCCTGGTGCACACATGCCTCCAGACTTCATGGGGGTACCATTGTAAAGATGAGTTTTCCCTGCCCTGGAGATAAGTTTGTCACTTTCTATGTAAATTTGTTGTAGTGCACAGACTGTTCTTTTAGACCTTTCTGGAAATGCATTGGAGACTTGTGGTTCTTTGGTGATCTTGACCCCACACACAGTTCATGTCTGTTTCTCAGCCTCATTCCTCTGCCTCATTCCTCTATTGTGTTTGGGTTATCCCCAGGAGCCAGAACAAAATTTCTTGTCCCAGAAAAGTGCTGCTTACCTCTATATGGCCTCCAGTCACATCCCAATCCCTTGCTCCCTGAGTTGCCTGTTATTCTTGTCCCAATCTATGAGAAACGGATAATCCCCTTTGGTCCCAAATCTCATATTGCTAATGGGAAGTGTTGTAAGCATTTCTCTAATCTTTCATCCATAGATGACTGTGGTGATTCTGTAGTTGAAGAGACAGGTACCATATGACCTGTGAAGGGACACAAAACCAATATTAGTGAACAGAATGCCTGAAATATGCCCTACTAGGGGCTCATGCAATATGATGCCATTTCATGAGGTATCGTAAGTATTCAAAAGGTATGTTGAGCTAAAAATGGGAAAGTGTGTTGGACCTAAAGATGAGATGTGGAAAGGATGACTCTATGGGAACTAAAGTGGAATGGGAGAATAGGGAAAATACATGTTAATTCAGATACATATTTTTGAATTTCATCTTGCCTAACTGACTAGATTGGGCAGCTAAATCTATGTGTTTGGGGTTTTTTTCTTCTCAGTTTGGAGGAAAATACAGGTAATAATACCCTGTGTAGTCTCTTAGGGGAATACATTCTAATCACAGATCAGTAAAGGATTTGAAAACAAACATCTATTTAGGTAATGTACAGAAGTAAAAACAGCCATTCAGATGTTTGAAATAGGAAAAAATAAAAAAAGTATATGTGTGTGTGTCTGTGTGTTTCCTTAAGTGATAGGTGATTTATCTGTCTTAGCTTACTCTCTAATGCATTTCTTCCTCAAATCTACTGCTTTGGTATTATGCTACTTGCTCATACACCAGTTCTTAATTCCAGTTCAGAGGGAGCTATAAGCTCTCACAGTGATATAGCGGTATGTCTATGCTGCAGTTTGATTCAACATTCAGTGAATCACATATACTGTGCATATGTAAACATGAATTTCCAGTGCAAATGAGCTGCAGGGCCTTGAATGCTGAAAAAGTGATTGAAGAACAAGAGAATTTTCAGCACTGGAGTTTTACTGTTCAGTCTCCAAGATCAAAGCCGCAGCCATGGCAAGACTCATAAGCCATGAATATTTGTTTTGAAAGCCTGAATTTCACTTGATATATTAAATGGATCTGGTGAAAATTTCCACAAGGTTCATTGATACCACAATTCTGCTAGGTGGATAATTTTACTCTTTTCTTCTGGGCAAACCCAGTACCCATTAGCTCTGTTTCTTTAATCATTAGAGAAATGGATTGATGGGAGGAATAGATGGTGGTTACTCTGTGATTCAAGACAAATAATCCAATGACACTTTGCAAGGATACTTTGATCTTGCACAACAAGAATTTAACATTAATATAAGAAAAGCAGACATATAGTCAAATGTGTCGTATATGTCAGCACGTATTTAGATCTTCCTGTAATGCCGTAAGAAACAAGACCATCATTTACAGTACTTAAAGGGAAAACACAACACACACAATATGGAATATTGTGAAGGATTATGAAAGTAGGAAGCAAAACTATGTCATAACACAGACTTTAAACCCACCCACATGCCCTCCCTTTACTGCACTTAGACTGTAAGGGTGTATAACAGCCTGGGGGTTCCTGTGTTTGGGGTGCTTTCCTGGAGGCATCCAACCAGGCTGATATTTTGTTGTTGTTTTTTTTTTTTTTATCTAGTTATTGCACCATAATCAAATTATTTAAAGGATCTGGACACCTGACGCTGTTATTGGAAAGCTGAGGTCAAGTTGTTAAGGAAACTTGGTCTGATCATGTGAGTGTGAGGTCTGTAGTGGCAGAGAGGCTTTAGTCCTAGCTCAGGTGGTGTAAAAGTGACTGCCAGGGTAGCTCCTGGACGGTCAGACAGGGAAGTTTCCTTAATAAAGATGATTCTCGTATAAAAAGTTTTATAGGTTTGTTGGTTTTTTCTAAGTCAAATTTATATTTCGATCAGCATTAATTTAAAAATTTTTCATAAAATAACAGGGCCACAAAAACACAAAGAAACACAGAATCACATAGGTTTGAAAAGACTTCTGAAGTCTGCCTAGTCCAACCTGCTCCTAACAAAGCAGAGACAGCCAGAACAGACTTTTTGAAGGCCATACACGGGCAGATTTGGAACACCTCAAAGACTGAAGACTCCACAGCCTCTCTGGCTGTGCAAGTGTTTGATCACCCTTCCAGAAAAAAAACAAAACAAAACAAAACCAAAAACCAACAAAAAAGACAAAACAAGAAAAAAAACCCACACAGAAGTGAAGGCAACTAAGGAAGCTGATGGACTTCTCAGTTACAAAGTTCCATCACAGTCATTTGACACTCAACTTGAACTGTTGCATAGGGCTATTCCTTCCCAGGTGCCTGGTTTTAATTTATTAACTAAAATTGTAAAAACTGCCTAATTTCTATTGAAAGGTGAAGAATTATTACTTAGGCTTAAAATTCCTAAATGGTGATTGATTGATAACTTTTAAAAAATATGTATGTGATATCTTAAAGAAGCAGATTTAAATGTGAAAGAGAAATAAAGACTTTTGCCAGAAAGATAAAAATCAGCTCTTATACAAGCCAGAGATACCCTGAAACTTTAAGGATTAGGATCTGATCTAATTTTATTATTTTAAGAGCCACTTGTGTTGGGTTTGTGTGGCTAGGTTCTGGAAGTAAAGGGGCTGTAGGGTGTGTCTCTGAAAAGCTGACAGAAGTTTTGCACAGATCCAACAAGGACAATGCTGCCTGGCTCTAGGATGGACCTACCACTGGCTGAGGCTGAGGACATCAGAAATAATGATACTGACTCTGTGATAACATATTCAGGAAGGGGCAGGGGGGAGAGAAGTTTTTGCACAGAAGTAGTTGCAGCCACAAAAGAGAGGAATGAGAATATAAAAAAGAATGGTGCAAACCCCAAGGTCAGCAGCTAAGGAGGTGGTCTTAGGATTTGTTTTACTTGTTATAGTCCTGTTCTGATTTTGACTGGTTAAATTTCCCCAACTCAAATCGTTTTTCCCATGACAGTAACTAGTGAGTGAGGTCTCCCTGCACTTACCTCATGAGCCTTTCTTATATTTTCTCTCCCTTGTCCAGCTGAGGAGGAAAATGACAGTGCTTTGGTCAGCACTTAGTATCTAGCCATGGTCAAAGCACCACACCATTTTATTAATTTAATTTCATTTAGTAAATAAAATTAGGAAAAATCTGATTTTAAAATCAGCATTATTTTCTTGTAATTAAAAAGTCATTGCGTATTCACAGAAGTTTAAAATTCGAGGGTTTTGTTTCACTTTTAAAGTGAAAGACTCCAGTTTTAATGATTTTTTTATTATCTGTCTTATGATTTTGATATCTCTGGGATGTTTGTGTAGTTTTCAGACATGATAAGACATTACAAAGCCTTTGCTTATGTAATTATTTTTTTTTGATTTTTGATGATCACGAATATAAACCCAAGTTTTTCAGAAATTATGTTTTATTTTATGAAGAAATTGAGAATTAGTTCTACATAGTATCTGAATCTTTATACCTGGAAACAACAAAAGTTATTAAAATTCAAGGATAAGGATTTTATTTTATTTTATTTTATTTTATTTTATTTTATTTTATTTTATTTTATTTTATTTTATTTTATTTTATTTTATTTTTTTATTATTTTATTTTATTTTATTTTATTTTATTTTATTTTATTTTATTTTGTTTTGTTTTGTTTTGTTTTATTTTACAGTAGAAACATACTTCCTCTTCCTTCCAATTGCCTTTTATTTAAATGCATTTTGTGTGACACTTTTGAAAAGTACTCTGCATTTGGCTGTCTAGTTGAAGCCAAAATGACATAATTTCATGTTACATTTTCACTGTACTATATGTGACATTTTTGCACCCAAAATGCAGCACCCTTGAAAACAAAGTAAAAATACTGAGAAAAAAAGTTATTTTACCTTCACACAGCCTTCTTTCTTATAAAAGAAAGGAAAAGAATTTTTACATACATAAACCTGAGTTCTATGTGTGGTCTAGAAATAAGTATCCATTGTATGCAACCTCAATGCATAACACTTAAAGTATGAACTTACAACCAGATAGGTAAAGCTTAGATTATTCTCTTCTTTCAGCAGAAAATTTTTTGTGCAATTTATAAGGCTTCCATACTCACCTTTAAAATTTTTGGGGTTCAGAAACTGAAAACATTTTGTAGAAAGAGAAGAACCTTAAAAAGAAATGGGAAGAAGGAAAAAGAAGGCACTTAAACCATTGTCTGTAAGGACTGTAAAGACTCGGTGCCAATCCCTACCTCAATATCTGCTCTGTCTGGTTATTTTTCTTTCTTTCTTCTGATATTCAAGGGGAATAGTTACAAAAAAATTTAAAAAAGAAAACAAAAAAAAAAATAAATACACAAAACAAAACAAAAAAATCACATGCCACCAGAAACTACAGCCTTTTTCATATTCTCCTTCCCATAAACCTGACATTTTTAGTTCATTGAAATGTTACCTCCCCTCTTCTGATTCAGTTTGTCAGGGCATAATTAGCCAGGTGCAAAGACGCATTGCCAGTGGAACTTAAGGATATAAAACAATTATTAGCTGCCAAACATGAACAAAAGACTGATCATTCTTGTGCCCAAAGGTACCTAAAGGTCATTCTTGGCCATGCAGACATCATTTGCTGAAACACTTTCTACTGTTGTTGAGTTGTCATCATTCCCTATAGAGATATCAGTGGTGATATTTATGGTGCAGGCCTGGAGATTGCTAGACCCCAGCTAGCTACCCCTGTTCTGTTCTGGTTTTCCAGTAGGATTACACATTTTTCCATACAGGTGCTTCTGTCTGGAATCCTTGAGCTCTTAACTGTCTGTCTCTCTCAACACTCCTAACCTTATCCATAACCTTACCTTTCTTATCCTTCTACATTCTTCCCCATAGCTTTCTCTCACAGGTTCACATTTTTTTCATAAATTGGAACAAAAAATCATTCTGCAGAGCTATATCTGAACTGGTCCTTGAACCCCCTGCAGCAGCCAGAATACTGAGCCTCAGAGGCAGGGGGTTTACAGCAGAGCCTGCAGAGAAAGAGGCTGTTACTGTGATGGCCAGGACACAGAAAGCATCCACTCCAATGTATGTATCTATGCACGTATGCTTACATATACATAGAGCAGATACATTGGTATTTCCTTTGGGAAAGGCTAAATGCACTCTGAGACAGACAAGCTTTCCTGTTTCTTGTGCAAATGCCAATGGTGATAGGACCAAGCTTTCATCTTACAAAGGCTTCAAGGCTGCAGGTGTATGCTAGACTTTATCATAGTACCTCTACTAGATTATGTACCACTGCTCTGATGGACACTGCCTTCAGCTGAATGTAAAGAAGTCTAAGGTGAAGGAAACTGTGTGTAAAAATTTAGCAGAGCGGTGTCCTCATTTTTCATTTGTATCAACTGCTGTCGCATCTCCAAGACCTCAAAATAAACAGCAGGGACCCAAATTAGATACCAGAGTATGATAGGATTCTCTATAGGATGATTCAGAACATCTGCCTAAATTAGCATTTAGTAAATATAAATGAGGTGTTGAAATATTTTTATTGCTTTGAATGGAAGGTCTACTGATTGTAAGGCAGCAAAGACTCAAGCTGCCCACCACCTGTTCAGATTCATATTCAGGTTAGACCATGAATTTTGCTTTTTTTATTACCTTATCTTAGTCTGAGATTTAACAACTGCAGTAGGTGTTACCTTTGTCAGATTTGGTGAGGGAGGAAGAAGAATAAAAGAGGAAGAAGAGGATTTTGTACACATCAACTGCTGTTATGTAGGTTCTACAAGTATATCTGGCATGTGGTATATTAATTCTACTGAAGATATATTAGTAATTATGTAACTTATCTTCATTTTTCTCTCATGAGCCTCTTGACTTACCCTCTTTTCCTTAATAAAAGAAATGACAAATGAATCTTGCACTGTGTTAATAACTTTGGTACTGTTTTCCTTCACAATCGCCACACCCATGCATGAGAAAATAAAAAACAGAAGCACATAATTTTAAAAGTTTAAAACGTTTCCTGACTCATGAAAACCTGTATTTGTTTCAGCAATGTAATTTCTTCCTGTTTAGAGATGTTCTTCCTTGCAGATGTACAGTGCTTCCTTTCAAATAACATAAGAAACACGAGGCATAATATGGTTATTATGAATGGAAAAGGTATATTTTTTTAATATAAATGAGCCAATTCATTGTTTTCTAATCACAAGTTCTTGTGTAAGAGCTAAAATCCTGTATTACCCTGACGAAAGATTTTTATCTGTGAAGCTCTCTTCTAATGGATCTAAATTTCTGCCAATCTTATATCTCATTAAGGGTCTATAGTGTATACATGGTAACATTTTCCCACCAGTACTAATACTGTTTTACATACTTCCAGTGCTGTTTCAATTGACCATTTTAGTGGTATTATTTGAATAAGAATTTTAAATATATATATGTGTGTGTGTGTATTGAAAATTTTTGCTTGGAGTATGGCAATATTTTTGTAGTAATAAGAAATTTCCCAAGAGGACTAATGTTCTAAGACTGAAAATCACTCTTCATTTCCCCCAGCTTCCAGAAGATTAAGAAAAGGGGATTCACATAACTTAATTCAAGTACTGGCAACAGAATTTTAGTAATTTTCCTCTTTTTTTGACACTTCAGTTGATATTGTTGTTATACATATTTTACGTATATTTATATGTATATGTAGTATATATTTTTGGTGCTGCAGTACATTCTTCACATCTGTCTTTACATACCCTAAGGGATTTAAGGTGCTCTATCCCATTTCTATTGCTCTTCTCTTCCCACCACTCTAATCTTATCAATATGCTCACAAATCTCTTTACTCCATTTTTACTGGGTACATGTTCCCTCATGCAATCCTTGCTCATTCACAATACCCCTGTAAGGCATAAATAACATCAGACATTAACCTTACAGAAGGCCAGTGGAGCTAGCAGTCATTTTGCAGTAGTTCATCCAAGTTTTCTAATTTCTTCTATCCTAATATGTCCTCAAGTTGTTGGGGATTTTATACATTGCTTGTAAACTTTACATTTTTAATTTCTAATTTTATTTAATTTTCATGGATAAAAGAAGAAAAGAAAAATAGGCTTTTCTAATTTTTTTTTTGTTGTTTTGGGGTTTTTTGACAATAGTACATCACAAGTAACAAGATAAAAAGTCCATAGTATTAACTTTTAAGAAGAAGCAAAAATATGGTAGATATATTCCACAAGCAGCACTGTTTCTGATTTCTGAATTTTCACATCAATTTTGTGTTTTCCAGTAGCTGAGCACTGTCTAGGAGATCAAATATAAACTTCAGACTTTTAGAAAATTTATTTATAAAGTATTTTTCTGTAAAAATATGCAAAGTTTATAGTATCTTAGGTAGGCACAAAGCATATTTGCAAAGTAAAAAGTCTTGCAAAAGCACATAATAAAAAATAGTTGAGAATTTTCAGAACTAGGAAACTCTGCAACTGTTTAATAATTGGAGGGTTTCACAGAACTTAATATGACATTATTTGCAATTTCTTCCCAAGTTTGTTGTTCCTTAATTTCAATAGATTTAAGTGGAATGTTTGCTACATCTCCTAATAAACACATATCACTGGTACACATGTACAATCAGTTAGAAAACTTGTTGTCTGTGTAATATAATCCTGTTCTGTATTCATTGCATGAGTATTTATAACCAAAACTGGAACTGCCAAAAAGGATTTCATAGTGCTGCAAAGGGCATCATGAATTATTTACAGTAAATCAAATTTTATAACCCTTCTCAATCTTTCATAAACTGTATCTCTGCATTTTATTTGATATTTTATCCAGAGACTTAAAGCCTCATAAGTCAAGGAAATCTCTTAAATTCCTGAGAGATTTGTAGGAGTATATGAAGAAACAGTTCTTATTGTACCTTCCGCATTTGATGTAGCTGTAAGACTATTGATATCCTGTAAGCTTTCAATATTTTAGAGAAAAGGAGCAAGATTTTCTGAAATGCTCAACACCCTCGGCATTCTTTTATTCATTTTATTCATGAATTAGGGCTACTGGAAGTTGTTTGGAAGAGTTAAAAACTTTTCTCAAACTCAGTCTTTGACTTGAGCTTATCATCCTCAGTTTTGCAGAGCCAAATTTACAATAACTCTTTGAATGTTTGAGAGTCTGTCCTAATTTAGTCAAAACGCAGGTCAGAGATGAGGAATGAGAATGTGTCCTCAAAAGTGCTACTGGATGCTGGAAAAAAGAGAAAAGTTCAAAGAGGAAATCCAAGAAGCAGATCCTTGAGCATCATCTTAGCAAATAAGTGCCAAGGATGTAACAAGGAAAATGCAGTCGCTGGAAGGAGAACTCAGGTTTAAGAAAACAGGAAATCATTTGTCTGAACTTAGTGTTCCCTTAGGATACATGTGGCTACTTCAACAACAGGAACTGGTCCCCCACAGAATTAGTTGTGGCACTCACCCTGTCAGTGTTCAAGGAGCATCTAGACAATGCTTAAGTCATTGCTTTTGTGTTAGGTACTCCTATGAGATGCATGGATTTAGAATCAATTATCCTTATGAGACACTTTTAACTTGATGTATTCCATTATTCTATGACTAAAAATTATCTCTGAGTTATAAATATACTAGAAAAACCCCATATATTTACACTATAATTAGGAAAAGGGACTATAAAGAAGCCATAGGACAGCTTAAAGCCAATAATTTTATTGACAGAAGAGCATGAAGAAGCAATTGTTTCCTTGTATTTTTGACTGAGAGCTGTAAGAGACTATTTTCAAGATGCACCCCACAAATGTTTTCATCTTCACATCTGTATAGGTTCTTCTTTGCTCAGAGCTAATTAAGCTTCCCAGTTAACAAGGCACATCCTGGAATGATCCCCATGGTTTTCTGAAGAGAGTTTAATGTCAAGAATTACAGGGTATTTGTTACTTTACCTTCCACCACATTACACCCTGTATTATATGTTTTATTTGTTTAATTCTGTTTTCCCACACACATATAAGCATATTCCTTTAGGAAATACAAAACTATGTGAGATTTAAACCAACCAACCAAACAAACAAACAAAAAAAACCATATTGTTTTTGTGTATCTAATTTGCAGTTGATGAGACCTATAACCTCTTGATAGCTCCTGAAATTAATAATGCATGAGAAATGTCTTACATGTGACACACATGACAAAATATTCAATAAAGCCAAATGCTTACATGTCAAGTTACTTAAAGTTTATGTAGAAATGAAAATCAGATTAAGTTTGTACTCACACCTTCAATACTTTGTTATAAAAGAGAGTCAATTTAATACAATTTTCTATTAATGCTTGCATTTCAGTTTTTGCTGAATATTTAATTTTAGTCTTTCATTTTTTAACAGAATTTGAAGATGGCAATCTTACATTTTGTAACATATAAAATTATGAAATAATATGGGACAATTCTAAATTATTTTATAAAAAAATAGTATTGAATTTTGGATGATAAAATGTCTTACCTGCTGATACAAAAACATTTACTCTTCTGGTAATACACTTATTGTCTCAATTATGTTCCTTCTGAAATTAACTGTTATTTTTGAAAGGATCACAGCAAAAAACTGTGAGTCTTTACCCAAAGATTGTTGGAATTTATTAAATGCTTATTATCTTAAAGATCACCTAAGAATATAATGTATATTACTTTTAATTAATAACTTTACACTCTTATTTTCCCTGAAAAATACAGGAGTAAGTATTGCAGGGAAAATTACAGTATATGTGACATTGACAAAATATCTCACACTCACCTTACTACAACCTGCATCCAGGTGATTGCAGAGAACCAGATGGCCCCCCCTAAGCCTCCTTTTCCTCACCTCCCTCAGCCACTCTATGACTTGTGCTCCACATACTTCACCAGCTTCTTTTGCCCTTCTCTGAATATCCTTTTCTTCAGCACCTCATGTCCTTCTTGTAGTGAGATCTGTGAAAGTTTGAGATGTCAGTGATTAATGACTCAAAAAAATCGCCCAAGGTAAGAGGCAGATACTGGGAGGTGGGGTAGTGCTTTTTATCATGCCAATTGTCCTTCCTTACACCCCTGCCCCTCCCCAGGGCGGCTCATATCCACACATAGGCCTGAGGGTATTCATCCCTTGTGACAGAGCACAACTTGCTCAGCTAAGCTCACAAGAGGGGAAACTGTCATGTCTTAGAAGGTGTCAGAAACCATCAAAGACCATTGAAGTGCCCACAGACTTATTTCTAAGATCTTCCATCAGAGGACTGAAAGCTCCCCTTTCCAGGGGAGGTATCTGAGCGTTCCTACCCAAATGGAAACATATATCAACCCATTTATCTTTGGGTTTCATGGGCTTTCACCCATCCTCAATGACGGAAGACTGATACCATCACTTCAAACAACAGCCATCTACTATAAACAATCAAGCCTTCCTTCCTTCCTTCCTTCCTTCCTTCCTTCCTTCCTTCCTTCCTTCCTTCCTTCCTTCCTTCCTTCCTTCCTTCCTTCCTTCCTTCCTTCCTTCCTTCCTTCCTTCCTTCCTTCCTTCCTTCCTTCCTTCCTTCCTTCCTTCCTTCCTTCCTTCCTTCCTTCCTTCCTTCCTTCCTTCCTTCCTTCCTTCCTTCCTTCCTTCCTTCCTTCCTTCCTTCCTTCCTTCCTTCCTTCCTTCCTTCCTTCCTTCCTTCCTTCCTTCCTTCCTTCCTTCCTTCCTTCCTTCCTTCCTTCCTTCCTTCCTTCCTTCCTTCCTTCCTTCCTTCCTTCCTTCCTTCCTTCCTTCCTTCCTTCCTTCCTTCCTTCCTTCCTTCCTTCCTTCCTTCCTTCCTTCCTTCCTTCCTTCCTTCCTTCTCTCTCCATCTCTCTTTCTCTCACTTTCCTTCTGTCCTTCTGTCCTTCTTCTCAATATATAATATTCAAAGATGACTTAAGATTTAAAAAGTGAATTGCAAATTTAGAGTTTTCATTCAGCTATACTTTGGATAATATGGCATAATTAACAGGTTAATGAGAAAATTTGCTTTGGTTAGTTTTATCTTTATGCTTAACACCTTAAGAGAGAAATATCTTTGGAGAAACATGTTCATCAATAGCTGATATACAATTTCATTTAACGGTAAGAAATTGCTTGAGCCAGTCATTTGTGTGATTAAAAAGACTCAAACAGTTTGGCTACTAGAAGTTTTATGTCACATATATTTCAGCAATACAGTGCCAGGAAATATCTGCTTTAGACTTGACTCTCATTTGAATGAGAAAGATGTTGAATGGTTGTAATTTGAGGTTGACTGTAAATGAACAGCAATGTTCTTGAGTACCTCACTTGACATATTTTGTTTACAGTGTTCCCCTTAAAAATGCTGAATAGTTGCCATGGAAATAAAGCATAAGTAATTCTCATAAGGAAACAAAAAAACTTATTAATTTTATTTTATTCATTGTTTTATATTTCAGCAAAGATGTTTCCTTTTTATGCACAAAGATACATTCAAAACATGATGATAGTATGTCACATTCCACTGCTACGAAGGATTGTCAATTACTGAACTTTTCGTGGTGCTTCTATTTTTGTATCACAGGATGGAGTGCTAACATTCATCAATTTCACCTATGTGCAACTGGGAACATGTTTTAAAAATTTATTATTCAGGCATCTTAGGAAAAATAGTCAGGCATTGGGTCTTCTGAAAAGAATTAAATGCTGCACCACATAGAAATATAAAGCAAAGAAAGTAAATTAAGTTAGAAGATTTGAATGGTGTTAAATGAAAAATTAACAAAATCTCATCACCTATTGAAATAATAAAAATAAGGGTGGAATATATATATAACAATACATAAAGTGAAAATACCTATTCAACTTTTTATTAACAGGTAGATTTGGGATTTATTTTATGTGTTCTCCATAAGACAGTGAAACGAATAAAGTAAATCTCCAGGGATAAAGATTAGTTCAATATTTCAAAGAGATTCTGCACTTTTACAGAATCTTGCCTGACTCACTGAGGGATCAAGTAGAGAGAGATGTTAAACAGTACAGGATAGAGTCTAGTTTGGAAATTAATAACTGCATTTACACAAATACAGGTTCTACTACTATGTGTACTTTTATTCATTTAGTACAGTCAGAGTATTATAAAGCCAAATAAATAGAATTTTAAAAATGCCTAAGTTGTTACAATATTAAAATACTAAGACTTCCAGTAGAGTTCTAAGTCTCCACATCTGCTTTAAAACTTACCTGTACCACAGAGTGCACTTGAAGGTCCTGGCTTTTTGATCAGCCTGGTGATCCCTAAAAATTAAACTCAGAATTCAAGAACTTGTTTTCAGGAACTGTAGGAGGTATAGCTGAAAATCTTGTCTCACTCTGATATCCAGAGGCAGAAACAGCAAAGTAGCTCTGATAAAGTATATATATATATTTACATACATATATATACATATATATACATATATATACATATATATACATATATATACATATATATATATAGAGAGAGTAGCTTTCATATAAGGGAACAGAGTCAAATTTTCACTGCACAAAAGAGCTTGCACAGAAAACAATGGAATTTTTTTTGTTGTTTGTTTTGGGTTTTTTTATTTTTTATATGAATGCATGTTAGTTTATTGTTTCATTCTGTCTTTATTTATTGGAGCAACAGACTCTCAGAATAAAATAATCACCTAGTACAGATTGGACATTATTAAGACATTTTATTGAAGCAATAGTTTAGTTAAGAAATTAAATAGTGTCAAAATTTTAGAACACAAAACAAGTAACACCCACAATCAGATTATCTTGGAAGAATGAAAGAAAGAAGCTCAAATGAATGCTCAAATAGAACTTTCCATTCAAATTTTTCTTCATTTAATTTCTAAAGTATTATTTTCTTAGATTTAAATATTCTTTCACATTTGACTCCTCATATCTTTTTTTTTTTCAACATGGTATTTTATATTGTATATAGAATTTTTCTGAATATCTGTTTTTTAAAAATATAACATTAAACACACACCTTCTTTACATAATAATTTCATTCTATTTTTTTTTTTCAATAATTCAATAATTCAATTGCAGACAAGCCTGTGTCATGTAATTTTTCATAAATTAGCTTGGGGCATCAAGCACCTCTCTAGGAAGTCTTTTCCAGTGTTTGGTCACCCTCTCAGTAAGGAAATGCTTCCTAATGTCCAGTTTGAATCTCCCCTAGTGCAGTTTTGAACCATTCCAACCTGTCTTATCACTGGATCCCAGGCACTCCTTTCCCCCCACCTCAGGAATGGGTAGAAAGCAGAGAGGTCACTCTTCAGCCTCCCTTCCACCAAACTAGACAAGCCCTAAGTTCTCAGCTTCTTCTAACAGGACATTCCTTTCCGCCCTTTCATCAGCTATTTTTCCCTCCTCTGGACTCATTCAAGGACATTTAATTCCTTCTTATATTTTCATAATATCTGATTCACGTTATCACTACTGCATTTCACATTGTTCTATAATCTTGCTGTGGCCTGTCATCCTCAGTTACAATCTTCCATCTAAATTTTGATTCCATGATGATTTTGCAATAGTCAGTAACAGGGTAACCAAGTAAAGCAATTAGATATTTCAAATAACGTTTCTTGATGGTCTTAATAGTGAAACATAAATTCACAATTTTGTCTGTGGCAACTGTAGGACCTGCATAACTAGTTGACTAAACAGAAGTCCAGTTTATTCTTTTTCAATCCTGCTTTTTCAGCAGTTAGGAAAATCTGTTTTAGTAATAAAACAGACATACAAATTAGCAGCAGATCACAAATTGTATGATAGCCTCACATAGTGATCTCAGCTGGAGCTTTTGCAAGATAATAAAAATGCCC
The DNA here is from genome assembly GCF_030490865.1 of Poecile atricapillus. Lineage (NCBI taxonomy): Eukaryota > Metazoa > Chordata > Aves > Passeriformes > Paridae > Poecile > Poecile atricapillus. The sequence continues at coordinate 54,993,731 of NC_081249.1, read as the reverse complement.
AACTAATCCAGGGGTGCCAGGTTAAGGTATTCAGTGATAACTGCAACACATAGATGAGGTCACAGCAAGGCTGAAATTTGATTTTTACTAAATTACATTTATCTCCTTGAGATTCCAGAACTGCATATGAATATTCATATACTTGAAGGCAGTGTCTGCATTAACAATGCACAAATCTGTATTAAAAATGTAGACTACAATTAGCAGACAGTGATTTTTAAAGAGTTAGCAAGTAAGAGAAAAATGAGATACAGAAACATCAGAAAAAAGAGAAATGAGCAGAGTATGAAGAAGACGTAAAAGTAATTATGGGGGAAACCCTTTATTTTTTATTTTTAGGAAATAATATTGATTTATCTGCAAAACATTAATAGTACATTAATAAATAAATATTATTTTAAAAATAATAAATAAATAAAACATAAAAGTAAATTAATAAACCCCACTAATAATGGGGTTAACACTGGAGTTAATTCTTCTCTTTGAAAGACTGCTACTGTGAATAGCCAGTGAAATTCTTTACTGGTTATTATTTTGGACACTGAGGTGGAGGTGCAAAGTTTTCAGTAAACATTAGCATGGGTCTAATAATGGAACAATAGGGTAGAGTTGTAAATGATGTCTGGCTACAGAAGTGCTTTTGGATGGTGACCTAGAATGATACAGCCCAAGTGCACACCTGTACACACAGCAGCCTAATAACATCTATTTACCTGCAGTAAATACCATGGTACATCCTATGGATGCAACTATGAAGCAGGGAGCACAGTGCCTGTGGAATAGCAGGCCACATAACTTTCTCAGTCTCGCCTGAGAAAGTGGCCTGGGAAATCATGGGGAGGAATTAAAACCATCCTCAGAGATAGAAAACAGCCTTGCAGGTGCTGTTTCTTGTTTTCTTTGCAGGAGGAGGTCGAGGGGTGGTGTACCCCACTGACCAATGATGGTGATGTGTTAGGTTACTAACCAATAAAAGTTTTACTTTTCTGTACTTTCACGCATCAGCCTATAAAAAAAAAATCTAAAGTAATAAACCTTAGGGAAGAGGTAGAAAGAACTCTCCTGTTAAACTCACAAGAGAGTCTGTGTCGTTCTTCTCGCCATTCCCGATAGAGCGACAACATCCCTGTACTGAAGCAGATCAGTTATACAGAAGCAGATTTTAGCAAGCAGTTACGCATGAATGAGGACTATTTTAACTCTTTTCTACAGATTACTACAGCTATATGACAATAACTGAGTTTTACCGTCACTGAATGCCTATTGCTGGAAATGGCGTGGAAACATTGATTTTCCTTTCCTATTTATTTTTTTTCTGGCATATTTGATGAGCAACTGTTTTGAAAAGTGTTTGAAAACTGCATGAAAAATGTCTGAAGTCTGTAAATATCATGTGAATAAACCGAATGTAATGAATAAATTACAAAAAATTCATTATTAAATTATATCTGAGTTGGACAGATTATTAATTACACTTTTCTATGCCTTTTATTTATAGAGTTCACTTCACATACACATGAAAAACAAACTCCAAAATAAACAACAAAATCGACAGCTATTTTTTATTTAAAACACAAACTAAGATAGCAGATCAAATTTGGACTAAGAACAGAACTGACATAAAAGAACTTATAAACAAATTTATCTCTTCAAATTACACTGGAAGTCACTCTGTGTTTCTGGTCTTAGAATATACATTTGGAAAATGCTAAGACCTTTTTCTTACTCTTTCTCTTTTTGGCTGGCACCACCCTGTCCTGTAGCATTTTATCTCACTAAGCATACAATTTCTCTGAACTGGTGCTTACCTTTACCAGAAAATACTGTTTCTACCATTGCAGCAGACCACACAAGCATAAAAGAAACCCTATTTTCTCCTCAAGTCAGTGCCTTCTAAAAGGGAGATAGCAGGCAGTACATATACTTCAAATAAGTAGGAACCATCTGTTGCTACTGTAGACAAAGTGTAAATTTTCACAACTACATATTAGTTTTGGAAGTGAAAATATAACCTACATTTGCACATGTAGCCTTAGATAAAGCCATGATAGTACAGAAGTGGTCAGCTCTTTGAGCTTATTGAGAAAATATCTGCCACTTTTTATACCAAAATAACCCCAGTAAGATCCTGACATTCACATCTCTGGAAATACCAAGATTTGCATATTTATTGATAATATGCATATTTTCTGTAACATATTCCTGAAGACTATAAAGCTGCTGCAAAGACATTTTTCTTCCTATTGAATTTATTGGAGGCTGTGGAAATAGATACTGGGAATGGGAAGAGACTGCAGTAAGAGTATGGGCAAGTAATATATGATGCTTAGCTCTAAGCTAAAGGACTATATTTAGCTGGCAAAATAGTTTTACCTTGCCGAAGCAATGATGGTGCCTTAAACCTGAAGTTTTATGCAAACAAGGATAGTTCATCGGACTCCAAATGACTTGTTTTGGCACTCAGGGACACTAAAGACCAGGAGTAGTGAATAGCACCCAGGCTGGCTAAATATCAGCCTCATCTCAGTCCTTAGTGGATACAGTTTGTTCTGCTGTTGTTTATGAGGTTGTATGTGCAGCTGAGGGGAAGGGGAGGGATGCATTATCCTGTCCTTATGTTAAAAAAATTAAAGCTTTTTGTTAAGTAAATTTCTATATCCTTCAGCTTAAAGGTTGGGGTTTTTTTCCAGAGTTTTTGTTCTTGGTAGATTCAACTCACACTTCTTGTACTGAGTAACACAATATAATAAAAAACCCAAAAACTAAAATTTAACAAATACGCCTTTCAATTTTTTGAAAGACTTGGCCATTCCTGAAAATATAACTGCTTTATTAATATGTTAGCTTCTTCAGCAGAAAAAAATAGTAAAGTTCCTTTAGTAAGGGAAGTGTTGACACGGATGATAATATTTCATTAAATCTTAAAAAATGTTTGTCGTGGTTTTGAACCAGTAATTAACAAACAAGGGGGAAAAAAGAATTATTATTTTTTTGCTGTGAGATATGGATTAAAATAAGAGCAAACCAGGCATAAAACTTAAAAGGAATAAAGAGAAGTTTATTGACAAACTACAAGAACAAGAACACCAGAATAAACTTTTAGAAAAACCTTTTCATTTCTTACTGCTTACTACTCTTTTGTTCACATGACAACAGAGACAAAAACTTTATAATCTTGATGGTTTAAACAGTTCTAATTTTTTCTATAGTCTTTTTCTCAGTTTCTGTAGAGAAACAGAAGTTTCTTTCTGTTAATTTATGGAGTTTTTCACAAGAAAACTATTTTGTTATAGTTTCTCGTTCCTCTGATATCAGCTGCTCAGAGGTGTTATTATCAGAGCCCACCCCTCCTATTCCACATCACTCTGAAATGTTATAGGTCATTAGTTTGGGGATAGCATTTTAAGGATAAGTTATTCAAAGGCAAAAAGTATTCTTTATCTGTTTTTGTGAGCTTCACTAGAAAACAGTTTTCTCATTGCCTCTCAAGGCTTCAAATCTCCCAGCACTTCACTATACCATAATTACTCTACTTTTTCTCAAATTTACACTTTGAACACTCTATTCCTCCCCATACTCCATCATGAATTAAAGGAGTTCTTTTCAGGACTTCATTGTCCATCCCCATAGTTTTAACAGAAAGATATTTCAGCTTAATTAAAGCATCTTCTTAATTCTCTACCTTTCTTGAAGCTTCTTTTCTTTCTTGCCACTAGTAGTTTATAAAGTCTCTTTTCATGTTGATCACTCTCCTTTTCTCTCTCTGGATGAAAAGATTAATCCGCAAGTCTCATCTGGATAAGAAAGAGTTAAAATCTTGCCCAAGCTTTTGTAGATGGTTCGGTGATCTCTGCTGAACAGGAGCTGTAGCCGTCTGCGATGGAAAGTTCTTCATAGCTGCTCTGGAGAGCGTGGTCACCGTCTCTGCTTGCAGCAGGCTTAGAGCTCTTCTCTTTCTTTACTCAGCAGTTTTCTAGTGAATGTAGTTGCAGCAAAACCTGCAGCCGAGCCAGAGATCGGGCCGGGCCCGGCCCAGCCCGACCTGGCCCGGGGCAAGCCTCATCTCCTGGCCGGGAGACGAGAGACGCGGCAGGCCCGGCCCGGCCCCCGCCCGGCCACATGGCTTGGGCAGGGAACCGGAGGCCAGCCGGAGCTCCGCCACCTTTCATAGTCAAGAAAAAAAGAACCCCCACAGACTTCTGGGTGTACACTTTAAGGTGGGGTTCACAAGTTGATTCTACTTTTCAATGGCTAAAACTGCTGTCAATTCTCAGCAATGACCGATAATTGGTCAAGAGAAAAGACTCCCAAGAGCCCCCAGCAACTTTAACTTCCTTAAAGGTAAACTAACCTCATGACAATGTTTTATTGTTTTCCATAAAAAAGTCCATTTTTGACCTCCTACGTGTTCTTTAAAAAATTTAGATGTTAATTAAACAACATGTGGAAAACACTCAGACATTATTTTACTGAAGCTTGGAGGAAACCCTGCAAACCCATTTCAGTCTAAAGCACCATCCAGGGAACTGAAACAAGTGTGTGTCAGGATGTTTAATATTATAGCCTAGGGGGACATAACACTTGCTATATGTGGGAAGTAAACAGCAGGGCTTTTCACTAAAAAATGAGACAGAGAAAAAATTTGTGATCACAAAACAGAAAATCATATTGCCAATCTGATACAAATATGAGAGCTTCTCCACAACTCAAGCTGTGCCTTTCCCAACTAAACTCTCATATTATCTTTTGTGAAACTTATTTTTTTGTTGCATAGATAGGAAGAACTGAGAAAAACAAAAAATATTGCTCTTTTTCCAGGGAGTCACTTCATGGAAAAACTCTTGCCATGTTTTCCACTTTAACAGAAACATCAGATAATTATCTGACTTATCCTTTACTATACTATTTAAATTAACAGAGCAGAAAATGGAAAGCTTCAAAAGTTCAAGCCCTCTTCACAAATATAAATCACAAATACGATATTATTTGCAGGGATTTTTCAATGATTCCTACATTAAGGAAGGAGAATTTTTTTCAGATGTGATTTCTGGGTATAATACAATTATATTTATGACTATTCTTTTCTTTTTGATTTAATTTTTAAATTGCCATATGATTCAACCCTACAAAAGTATGGCATCCTCCCACCTGAAACTCACATTACAAACTAAGTGTAATGTTCCAGAAGTTAATTTTCTTACAAATAATTTCACGTATGTATTTGAGTTTATTCTTGCAAAGGAATTAGACTCTTTATTCAGCAAATGTTGACTTGACAATAAGGACAATAAATTATGTTGGTATCCTCCTTTAATAAATAAGTAAACAGCAGCTCATAACTAAAGGTTTTTAGGTGGAACAGAACTGCAATTTAGATTTGTGTTTCAAATTGTTGAAAATGCAACAAAATGAGAGTCCAAGGCAGATCAATATTCCTGATTTCAGTTACAGTCAAGAAAAAAGGCTTTGCTTTTTTGTAACACACCATTGTATTTTTCCTCAGGAACTTAATTCCCCCATGTTTTTAATAGTGTCAGCAGGTAAAAGCTCAGTCCTATTGTTTGAAGAGGTCCAATAGAAGTTCTCAGGCCACTGTTCTCACATCAGCCAAAGTAAATTAAATTCAAACAGCTTCAGTGATATGGAGCCAGTCATGGAAGCTAGCAGTAATTTATCCATGTTGTACTCTAATAACCACAGTTTCTCAGACCCCTGAAATTACCAAGATTCATTGTAGTAAAAGACAATAGGCTGAAATAAGCCCTTTGTCTCAGTTATGCTTAGATTTCTGAGGTAGCTTGATTATTGCAAGTGATAATAGTGAAAATTAATTAGTCACCAAATTCAAGGAGATCTGAAAGAGCTTTCATTGTTGAAATCCTTCTTGGTTAATAATAAATTTTTAGGTGTGGGTTTTGTTAGGATTTGTTTTTGTTTTGTTCATTTTCTTTTTTGTTTGCTTGTTTGTTTTAGTTTTTTCAATTGTACTTAAAGCCAAGGAAGTACAGAGAGAAAAGATTGGGGTAGAAATGTGGCCAGGACTTAAGTATGCTTTATATACTTGAAAAAGAATTTGAAAATGTTCTGAGTATAATACTGATGGGTAATCATCCTTAGCATAATACTGTTGGGTGACTTTATTTCAGTACTAAGTTAGGGGGATTGTTAAATAATATTTTTAAACTTTGAATTTTGTCACCTTCTCTGGATATTGGATTCCTTGCCAAGAGTTCAAAATATTGTTGTGGTAGTTCATCACTTTCAGGTAATGAATCTACCCTTTTTGCAATAGACAGAACAATCCACCTCATAACATACAGAAGTAAATAAAAAACATTACTTTAATGCTTATTTATGCCCACTAAAACCCAAGGATAAAATTGTGATTCCAATAAAGGCTACCTTCCCATATGGAAGACAGAAAAATTAAGTCAATAAAAATAAATAATTAAATTAAAGCAAATTCCATCCTTGCATTTACAAGTACTTTTGAAGTCACAATTCAATATATAAACTAACAAAACTTGTTTCAGCAGCGTCTGGCACTACAAAATTGCTAAATTCTATGACATTTATTTCCATCTAATAATTCAACTGAAAGGTTACATTGTCTTGAAGTAGCGAAAAGATCCCTGCTCATGGTTAAAATATTCGAGGGTTTGGGGTTTTTTCTTCCCAAATATTCACTGATGATCACAACTAGCATTTTCACTTCCCTTATGAAACTCTTCCACCTTCCATTAAAATCATTCATTTTAATGAGCTGGATTTACTCTCCTTATTTACTTTTTGTCTTTATTGTGATGGATGTTTCCTACTTTGTCTTTAAACTAAGTGGTACAGGAAGCTATGTTAGTATGTAGATTCCCCTTTCTATTACAATTGCTTTGATCACAAAGTTTTGACTAATGATGCCAAATACGACACTGTGGATTAGTGTCTGGCTGCACCGAATTGCTTCATTTAGTGTAGGCAGCATAGAATGCTACCAGAATAAATCTAGGATCATTAGTGCAATTGTACAGTGATAACTTTTCAGGCAAGAAACTGGATGTGTCTGCAATCTGAATTAAATGAGCTCCACAGTCTTTAAAACACCAAGCAATACAGGTGAATATACTTTAAAACTCTGATTTTGTTGATGTGTCCACACTTATACATGAAGATTAGAAATAACATTCAATAATTTGTTTTTTGTTTTCTTCTCCTAATCACTATATTGTCATATTATTTTCCATATTACTTCAATAGCTGCAGACAAATTTTTAATCAGAACAAGGACCAAACAAGGGAGGAAATGCTGTGTAGGCTAATTAATGAGAAGAGAAAGTGAACAAGCTAAAGGAATATCACTGCATTAGAAACATAAAGGCCTGCAAAGTTTGTATATATGTATATATACACACACATATACGTATGTACTTTGTACATTTTATATGTACATTTATATTTTATAATACTCTTTTTTGTGTAACTGAATTGAAAAACAAGAATTTAGCTCCTGTAATGTATTGTGAAATGTCTGACCTCCTAAATGGGTTCAAGTGTAACTTACTGTTTCCCATCACAAGGTCACTGCTGTATTTAAGAGCCTTGAGAAAAAAGATAATTGATTGAGCTGATCTATGTTCCTTGCTCATCTCACTATGCCTCTTTCTCATCTGCCCTGGGTTAATCACCAAGTCCACAGCCTGCTGATGTCCTCCATTACATCATAATTAGAATAAGCAGGCAGAGACGGGGAAAGCTGGTGAAATTATTCATATTTTCTTCTGAAGAGCCAGATGTTGCTGGATAGATTTCATTTAATTCTATGACAGTTGCAATAATAGTCTCCATGTGCAGAGAGCTGATAGTGACATCGATAACAGGGAAAGTGAGCTCTGCTTCTTAGCTAGTTAGTTTTGGTTATTTATTTTTGGGGATCATCTCATTATATTTTCCAATTGTAGCAGATTGGGGATAGATTTAATATGTATATATGAAAAATATTTAAAATATAATTCCACAGAAGTCGAATTATGTTCTCTAATGTAAAATATTGCTATGTGCATCTTATGAATAGTTAACAGGTTTGATTTTTTTTGGACAAAAATTTCCTATTTGGTAATATTATCTAAGAGACAATATATACTGAGTTTCTACATTATATTGTTAAAGTTGAGACATTGCTTCTGTTCAATGTTTATGTTTTTAAAACTAATACTGACTGTGATGAATATCAAGATATCTAGAGGAAGATCAAATGTTCTAAAATGCATTTGCATTTTGCATAAATAAAAGTCAATAGTTAACTTTCAGACATAATAAAATAACGAATATAACAACACGTGGAATGATTGAAAGAAATTTTACCTTTGTGTAAATTTTACCTTGTGTATCTGCACAGCAGATAAAAAAAACGTTATCATTCATTTGCAACCAATTATTTTTCAATTAATTTGAAAGTATATTATAAAATATTTTTTGGTGATTTAACCTTAGGAAACTGCTTGACTAATTTTCATATATTGCAAATAGTGTTACTTACATTCAAACTAAAATACTGACAGCAAAATAAAAACAAACATCCAGCATTATATTTCAGTGAGTAACAACTGAAAAAGAAAGTACCATTAGCTCCACTGAGTTCCACATAGCATAAAAATCATAAAAAGTGTGCATAAAGTTGTGACCCCAACTTTAATATCATTCTGTACATTCTTAATTCAGATCATAGTGTTGAGTGTCACCACCTGACCACCTGTGAGGACCCTTTTGAGTCCTCATTAATAAATTAATTTTACAATGCTATCTTGTGGCCTCAGTAAAACAAGGCACACTATACTAGAGTCCCATAGCATAAGGCAGTGTAGAATATGACAAAAATACATTTTCTAGTCATACTGCTAAAATTAATGACCGGGTGATTTCTAAGAATTCACACTGTACACAAAATCAATAAGAAAATTCTGCCAAACAAACAGGTTTTTTGTGATCAATATAAGATTTCTTCAACTATTTAAATACTTGGTATTCTTATATAAAAGAATTGCTGATTCTATGTTGTGGAAGATATTAAATGTTTTATTCATATTTTTTATTTCCACCATAAGCACAAATGTACAAATCAATTTCATAAAAAATATAGCTAGATTATGATATAAATTCTGACATAATCCCCATGTGGTAAGTCCAAGGAAACATGGTAGCTAATCAAAAGTTTCTCTTGAAGAATAAGGTCATAAATCTTCATGAAGATAAAACTTTGATTACCAACTGATACTATCTTAATAAAGACAGATAACAGATCACCTTGAGAGATATCGCAAATATCCACAGACGCAAATATTTGAAACAAAAAAAAGGTATCATTTCTTTACATATGTGATGTGTCTTGTCAAGCAAAAAAGGGGCAGATGGAAGATTATGTAATCAATAAGTGTGTAGATAATTCATCACTGTGCTACAGGATGGTATTTCAGTCACTTGTAATCCCTTCAGGGGTAGTTTTCTTCCCTATTATCACTAAACTTTTGTATATTGTTATTTCAAGTATTTCTGTGTCTTATATGATTATCAAATTATAAACAGAACTTCTAAATTCTGCATTGACCAGGAAATTACAACACTTTCTAGACCAGCCATTTTGCACACATAAGATCATGACAAGGGGATGATGAGCCATTTGGTGCTCAATTAAGTCAGTGGTAAGAATCTAAAACCTGAAATTGAATTGAATGTTATATTTAAAAATCTTTTATGTGAAGAGGTTGACATTTATCCAATCTGCAGATGCCCATGTGAATTGTTTATGTTCAGCTGAAATTTTATATGGGTAAATATTATAATTACTAAAAATATATGTATGTTGAAATACTGCTAGATGTCAAAACTTTGCATATAGATATATATATTGATGTTATATGATTTCCATTTATTCAAGAAAACATAACAGGACAGATAGTCATTATGTGTCAGATGTACTACAAAAGTTTAACTGCAAAGAAATCCACAATACAAAGCATGAGAGTGATGTTTTTAAGCATAGATGTATGTTAAATCTCCTCTCACTCTGAAATCATTAGAAGTAGAAACAAGAATACAACAGGTAATTTTATATATATTTTTTATCTAAAGAAAAACCTAACTTTTTTTTTTTTGCTATGTAGAACTCAGTGGAGCTAATGATACTTTCCTTTCTTTTCCAGTTGTTACTCACTGAAATGTAATGTTGGTTTAAGAGCAAATCATAGATTTTATGATTATAATTCAATATTTGCATATTTATTCATATAAAAATCAATTCCTCAAATTGTTTTAATTTTTCATATCACATTTTAACTGCTAAAAGGGCAGTCAAATTTTAAAAAATTCAGAAGGCAGATCTAAAGTGATAAAAAGTTTGGAAAACTCTGAAGACTAGGACAGCAAGGTTCATTCAAAGAAAGAGTAAAACTGTTGATAGGACTACAAAAGGCTTTCATGGCATCTAAGAAATGAAAACGATCAATTGTTAGAGATGATAGAAGAAAAGTCAACAAACTACAATTAAAAATTGTAAGTTTGAACTGCAGGTAGGATTCTAGTGGTCAAACTTTACAAAATGTTGGCTTTACCACTGAACCAAATAATTCTATAATGTAAGAAGTAAGATTATGCCTTAAAGATTTTAAAACAGTAAGAATACATCTTTTTCATATGTATTGAGTATTTGTGACTGATGAAGGTAAACAGTGTTGACAATATTAATTATTTGGCTATTAATTTATTTGGGCAAAATAAAATAGGGAACAATTACAACAGAAAAGAAAACCAAAAAACAAAAAACAAACAGGAAAAAACATCTACTTAGCCCCTGAAAATATTGTTCCTAAATTAAATATCTTAGCATCTTTTTGAAAATTACTATTTGACTTGTACTCCAAGTAGGGCTCCATGTACTCACTCCATCCACTCCAGCTGCTGTCTCACATAAAGGGAAACTCCCCTTTCTAGTCTTCTTTTCCTGTCCTTCCTCAAGGGCCTTTATCAAATTGCTTTGCCTGGTTTTATTGTGCATGTATAGCATAGTCCTTCACATTGCTCATTTGACTGTCTTAGCTTTGGGGCCAAAATGAGCATCTCTATTCTGAGTGGTTGTACAGTCTGCAGAGAGGAATTTCGTGACAGGTCATGGAAACTTCTTTACTTGTATCCCAGTTTTAATTTGAACACAGTTTTAGAGCCCATACACAGGAAGCTGAATTTTCTGTTGGACCATGCTGTGCCTAAAGAAAACTCTATCCTCCTAATAATGTGACAATAATTTCTAGGCAAATAGCAGGTGTTTTTGGTTTATTTGCTATTTATTTGACAATATTTTATTTAAGAACTTTTGGAGAAATGGCTGTTTGTTTAATCATTTGCAGTCAACAGGCTACAATGTTTGCTCCTTCATCTGCAACAAGAAAGGCTTTGCGTCTGTTTATAACACAATGATGGCATCATATTCACAAAAGCAGAACTCTTTCTTCCTCAAGTTCTATTTTTTCTTGTCTAGATATTCCCACACCCCACCAACAGATACACAATGTAACTCAATTCAGAATATATTTTATGCCACATTTTTGAGGGTACTGCAAATATATTTATGACTTACACAACTGGCATTATTTTATTTTCTATCTTTTGTAGTAATAATCTTTCCCAGTGGAGCACAGCAGTGTGACAAATCAGTGGACCTTATTATGGTAATTGTGAGAATTCTCATTCACTTACAGTGAGATGTTTTGCTGTGAGTTTTCAATGAACTAGCTTCTTTTTGCTACACATTGGTTACATGTTGGTTTGGAAGATATCAAACAATCATCAAGGTAGTTCAGCTTTGTCAAAACTCTGCCATGTATCCTTCTAATGTAATATTCGTAGTAAGGCAAAAATCAAAGCTGGGAACAATACTCAAGAGTTTGTCAGTCTGAAATGCCGGGCTTGAATTTTTTGCACTCTGAGCTATATAAAATCCTATTTTGAAAAGGTAGAGTTCTAGACATGTTTTGCAGATGTAAATCATTACCCAAGCTGTTCAGTGATGGAGTATTAAATCCTGCTGTCTCACAGAGTCAGTAGTCAGCCTTGGTAAAAGACAGCTAGCTTTTATCTCTGTCTGAAATCAGTGGGCGGCCATATAAAAGATTTCTGACTATTTTACTTTTCCGTCTGTGAAACTGATAATACTATCTGAATTTGTGAGGCACTGATATTACATAACTGATACCTCAGAAAAAAAGCAACCAAAAATAAAAAGGGCAAAATGTGCATGTGCCACTAAAAAATGTTGAATTACTATATGTTAACCTTATGAATAGGCACAGTTACCATTGAAAAGGCTTTCCAATGAAAGTCACAATGATCAAAAAGTGGTGATAAATGTGATCATTTAAATTAAGAAACTTGCAAACAAACTTCTTTTAAAAGGAACATATTGTCACAAGGATTTTTTACCCTAACTTTGCTCCACTGTTATCTTTATTTCTCTGTCTCAAAAAATGCAGTGATGTGACAGATCTCTCTCTCTTTATCATGTATTGTCTAAATCAGATGGCTCCCAGAAGCAGAACATTTTATAATCAGCTTGAGCTAAAGTAATACAGGTGGGTATTTCATCTTAAGTTTTATACTTCACATCTGCAACCATTCTGTGATAACGGGAAGCTGCTAATAAATGACTATCAATTATTTTTGTCAAACTACAAAGCTGAATAGGACAAATACATCCTAGCCTTGATTTGTCTGATTAAATAAAGTAGATAAATATCTAATTTTTCAATTTTTCATGTGGTCAAACTCTCAGATCATGGTCTATGTGTGTAGACGCATGTAGGGAGCCTGGTTTTTCCAACAACTTAGCAGTATATCTCATATATTAGTTATTACACTCACCCTATATGACAATACTATGAAAATATAGGTTTATTTTGTCTATAATTTATAGTTTATTATATTTCTGTATGCACTTCTGTATGTATTGTTTGTCACACATGCCAAGAATAAGAAAGGTAAACAGCTCTAGCTTGTCAGATATCTGGGTCACCATATTGTTATGAATAAGCAAGCTGTTGCAGCTACCATATCTCTTTATGAACTTTTGAAAGTTAATTTCATAATGACATAATTTGTGTAGGGCACAGATGTTCACCTCTAATCACTCTTAAGAAGAACATAAATATAAAATATTTTGTTAGAGAACTCTACAACAGTCTGTATATAAATCAACTCCAGACACTAAACACAAAATTAAGCGCAGGGAGAATTCCTCAGTAGGTCAGAGTAAATTCAGGGTTGAAATATGCTCTTGGCTATCTAGGCTGTAGTTGCACTGACCTTAAAGGGCATTTCCCAAGCATCATTCTGCTTTACTGACTTTAATCAAGAGATTTCTTGACCCCTATCTGAAAACATTTATCATAACTCTTATTCACATGAAGCACGTCTTATTTATCAGCATCAAGCAGAGCAGAATTTTATTTTTGTAATCTATTGATACCTTTTATTTTTGCCTCAAAAAACACATATAAAATTATGTCTTCAGGTTATAACTTTGGATTAGTCAGTAGATATGAAAATAGTGGTACAGCAGGAGGCTAACATATCTGGAAATACAAAGGTAAGGTTGTATTTTAAAAAATTCTGAAAGTAACCAGATAAAGGAATGAACAGGTCAAGAACATTAAGGAAAAAAAAAAAACCAAAAAAAAACAACCAAAAAAGTTATCTGAAAGCCTGTGTTTATGGGATAAATACAGGGGATTAGAGTTAATATATGATAAATACTGTTTAGATTAAAAACAATCTGCTTTCTTTTGAAGTCATTGGCCAGCAAGTTTGGGAAGACTATCAAGTTGCTACAAGGCATGAAAAGTACACTCCAACCAACAGAACATTTTAATATCTTTGAGAGTTTCTAATTTTAAAAATCCTGTTCATTCATTCAGTGATTTATTTTTACATACTCAAAAATAATTCACACATTGAAAGAAGAGGTTTATAATCTGTAGAAATAAATGCTAGCCATGAGATGAGACAGAGAGGGTATTGCACATTAAAAATGCAATTTGGTGAAAAATGAAAATCATGTTTAATTATGGATATGGCCAGTGAATCCATTTATGTCAATTACATAAATGATCTAACATAATAATCTAGTGATCCTACTTTTGTGCATTTTAACCATTTGTTCCAAATTCATCACTTTATTATTTGTATTATTGGTAATAAAGAGGATCTTTCCATTATTCTTAAGGAGAAAAAAAAAATCTACGGAAAGGAGAGCACTACATCAGTTTCTAAAGTTTTACACATTTTATTCCAAAAGGGCTGAAGACCTGTCCTGAGACAAAAAAGTATTTCAAGTAGGGAAATTCAATAAATTTAATTAATTTCTCATTAGCAAAATTTTGTTTTCCAATTCTGAAAAATAAATATGAATCAAGTGAGCAAATATCTGAAAAGCACCTTTCCCCCCTAATTCCTGGTATTCCATGTTTTACCCGATTGCATTGGTGAGGGGCAGTGCAAGAGTTAGAGCTCAGTGCAGGCTCTGCTCTGTTGCTGTGGTGTGGGTTCCTCCATCAGCTGCAGCCTCTTTGCAGTCATACTTCCTCCTCAGCATCCTCAGTCTGTTCTGGGGTGGCTGCTTTTTCTCCTGCCCTGATCTGGGTACTTATTTTGCTTTTTCCTCAATGTTTCTTCTTCTCTGGTGTTCCTTCTGCCCTGACTCTTGCATCTCTGCCTGTGTGTCTCACTCTGCATAATTGTGTCTATGTCTCTTGAATAATCAAATATGAATAAATATTATTTTATTTGGTAAAAGTAGTTCAGGATTTTTAAATTATAAATGAGAATGGAGCCTCAAAAACACCTGGGCATCTGTCCAAACATACATAACTTTGACTGGATATTGAAATTATCCTAAACCTAGGGAATTCCACATCTTAAACCATTTGAAAGGTTACTGTGGCCAGGTGTCATGAATTGGCACAGGAATAAGGAGAAGAGCATGGACAACCTCCAAGTAGGAATGCTAATGAGATAAGTGAATAGAAATCAGCCCGGAGGACAAATGTCATGATATTTGTGAAAAGAACATCATACCACAATGATGTGCCTAAAATCATGTTTTATGAATATGAAAGAAGAACACAAGGTTAAGAAGTGTAAATAAGAAAACAGTAAGCTGATTCTAAATAGGTCTTGTTTAAAAGTGCTAGTGAGCACACAAGAATTATTTCTATATTTGCCTTATCTATCTATTTGCTTTACATTTTCATCTCTGAGTGACTTTCCAAACTCTGGTTTTGATGGCCCAAGGTCAGTTACCAAAGAGATGGCCAGATGCAAAACTGAATAGTGAACAGTGCTTTGAAAACTAAGGCTGCTCAAAGTGCCTTGAATAACACTTTCTGTTTTAATACAACTTCAATATCCACCTTCCTGTAATTAGGATGCTCAGAAACTTTACTTTTTCATTTCCTTTTTTTTTTTTAATTCCAAAATTCTGCACATACCTTTTTTTCATATTCTGTTTCAGAGTGAAAATATTGAAACTTTAAATTAGTAACTGATCAACTATTTTACCTCTTTCTGTACTCCATATTGTCCTAGCTATTGAAATCCTATGCTTTAAATGAAGTATATCTCAGAGAAAACTAGAAAAAAGAGTGATTTTTTAATTGAAGATTTAAAAAAAAAAACAACTCATTTAATTAAAAAATTGCCAAAACTTTAAACTGAATAATTTTATGACTTTTTTTGTCATCCAAAATTTCTTTTTCAGTCTCCTTTTTAAAGTAAATTCCAGCAATCTTCTAGGAGACTATAGCTCTAGTGAAAAAAAATCTTTCACTATTTTTTAACGTCCACTATCCAAGTTCACTTTTTTCAAAAAGAGCTAACTAAAAAGGCTGACCAATGACTGTTTTTGTAGATTCAAGTTGCTAAAAATTTAGAAAGTTCCTCAGTGATTTGTGGAGTTTTTTCACTGCTTATAACAGCCCACTGGCTCAAAATAGTAAGGAAAAAAACTCATGGAATGAATTTTTTTCCTAGAATAACAGACATTATGACATCTTGTGTTATAATTTTATATAGTTATAATTTTAATATAGTAGATGGAGACAAAAAATTTGCTCCTTGCTCAATACTTGCAGTGACAAATCGGAAAAATATTCTCTGTATTATTAACCTGATACTTTTCTCAACATAACAAATATTTTTACACATGTATTTAATTTGAGGATTTTTTGCACAGAGTAAAGAGATGAAATATACAGTCCTATCAAGACATGAGAACGGGAGAGAGCCTGCTAGCAGCCATTGCCTCGAGCAAAGTGCTGTCACAAACTCCAAGGCTTTGATGTGCTCAGAAAGGGTGGAAAGCATAAGGCAGAGTGTGAGGGGTAGCCATGGAAGGGAGCAACTGTGTCCCACACTTTTTCTGTGTTAGTCAGCAGAACAGAGAATGACAGGGTGTTAGGGGAATGCGTTCTGTAACCTTTCAAACAGAGTCACAGCAATTGCTTCCACACATGTTCCTTAGCTCCCCTGAGGATTTACTCATTGCCTTGGATGTGGAATGATTACTATTCGCTCTCAGCATAGGCCTTGTAAAAGCCAGGCTAGGCTTCCGAGGAAAGAAAGCAGGAAAAGAATAGCACTTTTTCTGAAGTGCTTTGTACCAGTTTGTTGTAGGTACTCCAAGTCTTTCTCCACAATTGCCAGTCACATGCTTAGAGCTTAAAACAGCTTTTACTTAGAATCCCTGATGGAACTGGCTGATGAATTTCAGCTGTAAAAAACCCAAATCAAACCAAAATGAAACAACAAAACAAAAATAAACAAACAAAAAAAACAAACCTGCTTTGTTTCTTGCTGTCCTTGGAGTTTTCAAACTATAGATACTACTCCAACCTGCCTCTCACAAATACAAAATATTCCCTGCAAGAAATTCAGTCAGAGATGGTGGATAGGCTAAGAAACATGAACACCCCATGTGATACAGAAAGGTCAGATTAAAATAGCCATCTTACTCAAAGAAATAGCTCCTACTGACACTAGTAAGATCTGTTTAATCTGACAATCATGCCCTTCCACTTCTTTTAGTATTATATTTCCTTTAGAGTTATATGCTACTAGCTAGTATTGGAGTAATATTTCAATTTCCTTTAAGAATGGGAGAAGGGTTAGAGAGAAACAAGGTTTACATTTCTGGAGATTAACCATGCCAGACTTTCTTGGAATTAAATTAGTTCAAAACAAACAATTCTACCAATATTGTGGTTGTTGTCAATAGTGCACAGTAGTTGTGATCAGTAATACCTAAAAAGCAGGAGGGGTTTTTGGGGGTTTTGTTCTTGGAGGATGCTACCTTGGAATAATATTCTGACACTCAGAAAATGGTTTTATTCAGAATGAAATGCAGGCCACACCTAAGCTTTTAGGTGCTGCTTGGTTATTATAACTTAAAAGTGTGTAAGTTAATCATGAGCCTCATGTGAATTATTACAATTTCCTCATGAAGGACATGCTGGCTCTCAAGCTGTCTGGATGCATGATCTGCTCATATGGCAGTATTTTGATATATGGTATTTGGGGAATCCAATTTTCTATGTCTACTGGCATGACACCAGGTGTCTCTCAGCTGTCTTGGAGACATCTCCTGAGGCATTGTTAGATGTAAAACTGCAGTGTGACCTTGGTTTAGGTTTACTGAGAGCTTTGCAGAACTGAGAAAGAAGCTTTGGAAATGTACATAGGTTACAATATAACAAGAAGAGAAAGTTCTAACAGAGATGATTCTGCATGGATGCAGATCATTAGTGACTAAGAGCCTTAAAAGTAAATATTTAATTGAAAAGGTTTTAAGTCTTAGCAATAAAGAAGGGAACTGGATGGTAACAACACAGTAACATTGGTCCCAGACCAGTTTCACAGTTAGTGTTAGACAATAGTTTAGAATGACTTCAAGTAAAGTAAAGCCTGGACTTTGATTATTTGGGTAATTTCCTGAGTATCCATTTACATCTAACCAAACTTCCATTATTTAAGTCCTCTGGCAAAAATAAAGTAGCACAAAAAAGAGAAAGTCCCTTAATTTTTCATAGGCTCTTTTCCTATTAAATTTTTAATTTGTGAGGAAAAGGACAGAATCTTTAACATATTTTAATTTTTTACAAGAATACTATTAAGATCCTATATACTTCTATTCCCTGAGAATTTATTAAAATTGTAACAGATGTCCATCATACTAGGTCTCCTCCAAAAGGAGTCATGGGCTGCTTATAAATAGAAATGATCTTTTGGATAGGAAAATAAAAAAGAAAAATCTTTTCTAAAATATTCAGGAAGATGCCCCATACTTTTAGTCACATATACAATCTTACTAGAGCTCTGCGCTAGAGATATGCCTATGACATTTAAATTTCCAGAGATGTATCATGAAGGACAAAGGACTTTCTAAGAACTGAAGAAGTAGAATGCTTTCTGCAATATAGTGTCTGGTCATGGCCCTATACATAACTATCAACCTCACTTTTATATATGCAGGGCACTTATTCTTGAAAAAATAAGGATTCTTAAAGCTTTTGCTAATAAAATTTTTTGACATCAAGCATTTTCATAAATCAAATGCCATGATTTCATGTATTCAGATGCCATGTATTCAGATTTCTCTAAAACCTTCACTGGCCACTTGGAATTTGCACATAGGTTGAATTCATGGTATCCTTTAACCTTGAATTTTTGAACACTTACCCATCTGCTCAGAGGACATTTAGAGTTTCCAACCTCCAGAAATCCTGGGCATAAAAAGGTCAGCTCCACATTGAATATGGAAAGAGTGTGATTCAGATGTACTTCAATAAATAAACTTGCCTGGAAGATACCCTATATATTTTTGGCAAATAAGATAGAAATACCTATGCATTAGGTTTATTGTTTAGTAAAAGCATTCTAAGTAGCAGATATACAGGAGATGTACAAAACCTGTAACAGAAGTAATTTGCTATCCATGAGTTTTATGAGATATTTTATCTGAGAACTGATAGAAATA
Organism: Poecile atricapillus; assembly: GCF_030490865.1. Taxonomy (NCBI): domain Eukaryota; kingdom Metazoa; phylum Chordata; class Aves; order Passeriformes; family Paridae; genus Poecile; species Poecile atricapillus. The sequence goes on along the minus strand of NC_081249.1, from coordinate 54,974,665 downwards.
TATAATCCATGAACAGAACTTAAAAAGTGATTTTAAAGGACACAAAGATGATGTGTGTTATTATGTTTAAAACATTGAACTACCTCAATCTTTTGCAAGTGAAATTTACAAGAACAAACAACTTCACCCCCTCACATTTAAAAAAAACTCTCCAAAACTGTGCAGGCTTTCACAGGTCAAAACTAAATCAGAGAACATATTAGGTAAAAGAATATACAGAAGAAAATTTGTATCCTCCAAATAACGCAGGCTGCAAACTCAAGTATTTTATTTTTATGAGTTTTACCATGGATGTTGTGTACAATTTCAGTCATTCTTCCTAAATTTGTATATTTTTCTGAATTTTCCAAGTTAATCACTGATGTGTTGCATCCTTTATCCATTTACTGCTACAAATCAAGTTACTTTTATAATTTAGTTTTTTTTTAGAGTCAGTACTTTTAACCACGTAGAGCAATAAAAATTACTTTCTATCATTGGAATAAGAACTTTTTATTGTATTCCTTTAATGTGTGTTGGGGAATAAAAAAAGATTTTACTCCTTGATTATGATGGCTCATAGGGGAGCAAGTGAACCTTGATTTGCTTGCAATCCAATATGTTTAAGCTATAAAAATTTGTAATTAAAAATGTATGCATATAAACTCTTTTAGATTTGCTTTGTGTCTTTGGGAAATTATCTACAATGCAAACCAGTCCATTACGTATTTTATCTCATCTATACTCCCCAGTGACCCATAGGTATTTGGGATATCTGTGATGATCCATGGGGAAAACTGAATAAAAGTCTGTGTTCTCTGAAGCAAATCTCTGCCATAGATGGACAATTTCTCAGCAAGTTAATGCTACAGATATACTCTATTAGTTCCCTGACTCCTCTGGGCAAAATTATAATGAGTATTGGCACCAATGGGCAAAAAAATCCAGGAACATCTGTTTGAATCTTAAGACACTTGTTGATAGAGCTAGAAACACAACAGTATTCAGTTTGTCTCAAGAACACAGAAGATTATTTGTAGCAACAGAATCTAGAAATTACATTTGCTATGCATTCTTTTTATTCCATTTATGCCATTGGATTTGAAATCTAAGAGACTTGTAGTTTTGTCTGCATTATGTGTGCAACCACTTCCTTTATATTCTTTTAAAATGTATGTAATTTTTGTTCATTTTTATCTTTGTAAGCTTCCTTTTTCTTTCAGTATTATACTTTTTACATCAAAGTGAACTTCTACTTCCTCATGACTTACGTATTTCCTTTAAATGCTCTTTCATCATGAAATCCATTATTATTCCTCTATTCTCAAAAGCAGTGTTGCTATTCAGTATATAAGAATACAAAAACATGAAAACTAAATTTATTTACTTTTCACCTGTAGCTCAATAATTTATATATAAAGAACTTCTCTGTATTGAGTCTTACATATATCAGGAAAGTAAAGAAAACCTAATTTAAAATACATTTATCTATTTTCTCTCAGATTTTATGTAAACCCAAATGGAATGAAGAGGTAACAAAGAGGTACCAAAGGGTACCAAGTATCAAGTACTTTCTGACTTGATTGATGAAAGAAATACTGTCTTCTGTTAATAGAAGATTACTGGATATGTTTTCTGTGCTTTTCAGCTAGTAATGAGGCATAACTGTATTTTTTTTTCACAAAATTATTTGATAGAAAATGTCACTTATCAGAAAAAATCAATATTGGTCATAAGTAAAGTATTGTGTACCCCTATATTTCAGATAAGATACCAAAGTCCATTTCATCCTGATGTATGTTTGTCTTTTGAAAGTTTTCCTTGGATCCAGCATCTTCAAATGCACATTTGAGAGCAACGATAGTGGAATGGTATTCATTGTTCCTGTTAATAATCAGTTGAGAAAGCCTTTATTCAGCTTTACAGAATAAATAAATAAAATTCTTCATTATATCACCATGAAACTATGTAGAAAATGGTAAAGAACTATGTCTAACACTATGTATCTATTTTACTTATTTTTATTGTTACAAGTCAGTAAAGAAATCAAGAACTACCAAGTAAGGAAATTAACTTCATCTTTTAGTGATTTAATGTTTATATGTTTAGTTCAAGATATTTATGTAGCAAGTGGAAGGGGAGATTCATGAAGGGAACCCCACACTAAGCTCATGTCTTGAATTGCTGTTATAAATTGTTCCCTAGAACTGCTCAGCCTAATTTAAAAAGAAACTTAGGATGAAATGAAGTCAGTTTTTGAATAAAAACACTAGAACTGATTGTTTGCTGTCTTTTCTTTGTTATTCAGCTCTTACTGATTGCCTGTTCAGTCTGATTTTTATTGAAGTCTACAGAAAGATTCCTTTAGAAATTGCTTTCACAGAATAAGATTAAAAGTTTTTGATGAAAAAATAAAGCTGTTCCAGTTCTTCTTAGTTTCTTTTCCTCCCCTTGTCTCCTTAAGATTTTTTTAAAACTTATGTTCCAGTTGAAAATATTTGACATTACTGTTTAGGAAATGAGAATTTGCTTATCATACTTCTGAAGTCTTTCCATATAAGAACATTGTGTATATTTTCCTCGCAGGATCATAGAACCATAGAATAATTTGGCCTGTAAATGACCTTTAAAGATCACCTATTTCAACCTCTACCTGCTAAAAGCAGGGACATCTTCAACTGGATGAGGTTGCTCAGAGCCCTGTCCAATCTGACCTTGAATATTTTCAGGGATGGGGCATCTACTACTTCTCTGGGCAATATTTTCCTTTGTTTTCACCACCATAATTGTAAAAAACTTCTTTCTTATATCTACTCTGAACTGACCCTCCTTCAGTTTAATACCATTTCTCTTTGTCCTGTCACAAAAAGACTGCTAAAAAGTATTTCCTTTTCTTTCTTGTAGACACACTGTAAGTACTGAAAGGTCACAATAAAGTCTCCCCAGAACCTTCTCTTATCCAGGCTGAGCAAGCCCAGCTCTTTTTAATAGGTGGCCCATCCTTCCAATCATCTTTTTGACCCTCCTCTGGACACCCTCCAAGAGTTTGACATCCTTCTTGTTCTGGGGCCCCCAGAGCTGGGTGCAGCACTCTGGGTGGGATCTCATGGGAGCAGAGTAGAGGGGAAAAATCACCTCCCTTGACCTGCTGGCCACACAGCTTTTGACACAGCCTGGAACACGGCTGGCTCTCTGGTCTGTTGGTGCATATTGCTGGTCAATTTGTGCCTTGCATCCACCAGTACTGCCAAGTCCTTCTTGGTAGTGCTGTGCTGAAACTCTTTTTCCCACAACCTGTATTCATAATGGGAGTTGCACTGAGCCAGGTGCCGAAACTTGAACTTGGCCCTTTTGAACCTCATGAGGTTGCCAATAGCCCATGGAAAATTAATTTTATCCTGTAATATTTTCTTTCATAGAAACACACCCATTCCATCAATGGAAATAAATTAGACATGCAGTGCAAGTATATATAGTCCATTAAAGTACTGTCATTGTGTTCTAAAGGAGTTTGCCATTAAAAAAGACATAGTTTTAGACAAAAGCTCATTCATTTGAATTTGTTCAACTTCAATAAGTGATCAATTTTTGAATTATTGTATAGAAGACAATTAAAAATTCTGATTTTGAAATCTCTTGAAAGAAGATAAAACATTCCAAAGGAAAAACTAGTACTGAAAATATTACCGAAGGGAATCATACATTTTATCAATAATACAGATTTTTTTCACATATGAACAATATATATTAGTGACCTTGAAAATGGGCACAATTTCATTTTCAATAAATATATTGAAAATATATTTCACATTAAAGAGGGAAATGATACTACTCTAAAGAGTACACTCTAAAGAGGGAAGTGATTTTGCATTGAGATTCTGACCTAAATACAGCTTCCTGGTTTGCAATTAGGCAAAAAATAAAATACCATGTTCCTGAAATCTTGTGGTCTGAAATAGTGAATTTTGGGTGGGATTTTTTTTGCTTGTTTATTTTGGGATTTTTTGTTTGTTTTTGTTTTGTTTGGCTGGTTTTTGTTTGTTTTGTTTTGGTAGGGTGGGTTTTCTTTGTTTTTTTGTGGGTTTTTGTGTTTGTCTTGGTTTGGTTTTTTTTGACAGGGAGATTATGTGATATGTTTTTTTGTTCTGATGCTTTACTGAATTACTTGAAAACTAAAATAATTTAATTAATGAACTTCTGAAAAGGCAAGAAAGCTGTTGTTACCAAATTATCCTTTCTTCTATAAAAAAACTTATGCTTGTTTAGATGAAAAATAGAACAATTCTGATACATGTTCAGTTGCACCTTGTCCTGGACACACATGAAATTCTGCCACATTCTGAAAGAAGTACAATTAGTTTCCAAAGCTTCCACAGTGCTGCTAGTTTTTCAGCTGCTTCACCTTGTGCACAACTCTGCCAATGTCCCTCATTATCATTGGCTAGATTTTGGGGCAGTACTGTGATCTGAAGAAAAGTGTCAAGGACTTACTGTTTAAACTTCCGACATGAATAATGATAAAGGCTGCATCTCCATCCTGGCCATTAATTCCACTTATATGAGAGTTCATACTGCAGATATCTGCTTGGAGTGTCCAAGGTTGTACTATTCTCTTTGGTAACTCATCAGTTACTTTTGAAGGCTTTCTGTTAATTTGTGACTGGAGCTTCAGCACAAGGATAAATGCAATTTTTTAAAAAAATGAATGCTAGTTAGCTGCCTCATAGGTGAATAAACCAGCTAATTGGGTGACTTCTTTCAGTTCAATAATATTCCAAGGAAACATAAAAAATAATATTCCAAGGAAGACAGTTTATCTATACTTATTCTTGGAAACAAATTCTTGTGTCATGTAGAAGGTTTTCTTCCAGAGAGCATCAACCTTCTACTGTATTTATGGTAACTGGTATTTTATCCCAAATCCTTTGCAAAATATTAAATAGTAGTGCAGCTCCTTTTTTTTCCTCTTCTTATTTAAATACAAATGATATGTCGGTGGAAGAAAGAAGATTACAATTCATTTTTCAAAGACTCTTTTTAAACACTTAGATTTATATTTTTGATATTGAATTCTAATCCTTCATGTAAAAAAATTAAATGAAACATTATATGCACCTTTTCAAAGTTTTTGCTTGGTTCTACACCTTGAGCACTTAACAAATGTGCAGAATACACAGTCAAAATACATTTTATTGGGCATGAGAGAAGAAATGTCAATCACATATATGATATACCTATACAATATTTAGCTCATACTTCTTTGTGTTCATGTACAATTTTTTTATGTGTCCTTCATATGGGTCAGGGCAATCCCAAGCACAAATACTGTGTGGGCAGAGAGTCGATTATGGGCAGCCTTTAGGTGAAAGGCTTGGGTGTGGTGGTGCACAAAAAGCTCAACATGATCAGGCAATGTACACTTGCAGCCCAGAAAGCCAATCACATCCTGGGCTACAGCAAAAGAAACGTGACCAGCAGGTGGAGGGAGGTGATTCTCGCCCATACTCTGCCTTCATACACCCCATCTGGGATACTGTGATCAAGCCTGAAGCTCTCAGTATAAAGGGACATGGATTTGCTGAAGCAAGCCCAGAGGAAGGCCATAAACGGGATCAGAGCTCTGCAGAACTCCTATAAAGACAAGTTGAGAGAGCTGGGTAGCTCATCCTAGGGAAAAAGGTCCCCAGGGAGACTTTTTAGCAGTCTCCTAGTATGTAAAGGGGGCTCTGAGAAACCCAGTCTAGCAGAAAATATCACTGCCCACAGCAGGGAATTTGGAACAAGACAATGTTTAAGGTCCCTTCCAGCACAAACCTTTCTATGATTTTGTGATTCTATGAAACACAAAAAAATATGAACAAAACACATTTGGAATCATCACTGCAGACAATAATACAAATTAGATGACTTTTCATTATGGAATTCTTATTAGACTGTGTTCCCCAGTGTGAAGACAGTAGTAGCATAAATGCATAATAATGCATTTTCACCATCCTTCACACCAAGTGGAAATATTTATTCAGTAATATTTTAAAATAGTAGACATTCAGATCAAGAAGTCTGGTATGCTTCAGGTGATTGAAAATTACTTTGTAAACTGTTCAAAATGTCCATTAATCAATCAACTAGATTTAATTGTAAAGCTTCCTTTACACTGTGTCATTCTCAGTTGAGAACTGTTCTATAATCATCAATTCTGCATTGCGGATCCACTGATGTTTCACACCAGACTCAACTCTTGATATGGATTTTCATGATATAGCTGTCCTTGCCTTGTGGAATAGAAATTTTAAAGTAGGGTTTCTGTTGAGCATAAAGTGTACTTCCTACCCAGAAACTAGCAATTCATTTCTGTTAGACTTCGACACTGTTCAGGGATGGCTTTTCTCTTCTCCTGCAGGAAGGATGAGACCCCAATATTTTAATTGGGCTGTTGTAGAACGTGTTTCTACTGTTTATTTGCTTCTGCATTTGTTTAACCTCACCAATGCCCCATAAAGAGTAAGTGGATATACATAGGAGGGAACCTCAGTTAGAGGAAAACAGAATTCCTAATTGCTTGGCAACAAAGGCAAAAACACACAAAAAACTACTTGAAATATAAGGTAAGAGATGAATCATTATGAATGACAATTGATGATTGATTGCTTTTATAGTACTGTCCAAACACTCAAATTTGGAATGAAAGATTCCTATTGATGCTACTTGAAACAAAAAATCTGCCATTGACAATCTCTTGCAAATAATAAGTATGTTAGATTGGTGTGAGTTTAGCTGCAGAACAGAGGAAAAATGAATCAAAGTTTTGGATATCATGAATTAAATTATTCAGCTGGAGCAAAAATTAAGCTATAGCATGTGGGACTGACCTAGTATTTTTGTAGAAGCAAAAGTCTTCTATAAAACATGAATTTGTTTTCACTGAAGTACTATAATCCTCTACTCATCACATTGGAAAAGTGAATTCAATTGAAAAAGATTCCAATTAAAAGTTTAAAGAGTTTTATAAAGTGTACAATAAAAGATGCTTGTTACAGAAGAAGAAAATACTTTTCTCATTTTTTTCCCCCCATAGGACACTCATATTGCTTACACACACCATTCTGCCGCATCTGTAATTTAATGAGTGATCTTAGGCTTCCTGATTTCTATTTTTCTCTTTCAATTTCTGAATAGTTTGGTCAATTCTGTGTCTGAAGAAAATGCATTGGAGTATATACTGCAATATTGGAGTCTACAGAGACTGAGCTCAGACTGTTGCTCAGGGACTGAAACATATTTTTTATACTTTTAATACAATTTGTGATACCTAGTCTTCATAGATTTGTCACAGATATTTATTCTACAAAAGAACAAAATTACTATGAGAAAAGCTGCCCACAGTAGCTTCTATGTGAAATCTTAAATTCTGTGTTAGCAAAACAAGTCGTAAGATGGGGAGTTCAAATTTCAGTCCTTTATATCTAATTTATGAGTGTGGTGAAAAAAACAACAGGAGATATGCAAAATTATAGATACACAAAAAAAAAGTACTGACTTTGTAAATCATCCTATTTGCATCTTTAAAGGTAAAAGACCTGCTGTTCTTCAAGATGGTGAGGAAAAATAAAATAGAGAGCTAAATCATGTTAATGATAAGCTCTACAGCTATTTTCTGAACATAAATCAGTAGTAAAGCAAAAATAGTAACAAAGAAGCTTGGCATACATGAACTGGCTATGTGTACCATTCTGTCTGCATACTTGTTTCTTTACTTCTGTCAACATTTCTAGCCTTTAGATCTCAAAAAATACTTTAGAACAATCACAATTCTACACATTGTGTTATAGTCTGGGTAACAGTCAACACTCACAAGATGTTATGAATTTTGTCATTTAAGACTTTTCAATGGATTATATATGGAGCTGGCCAATGCACAAGTACAAGCATCAGAAAAACACTGAGGTGTTTAGTTCAGCCTGAAAATGGTGACAGAGCAAAACCACTGTCAAAGCCTCTGCTCTCTAAATACATGAATTTCAAGAGAAAATTAAGCCTTTCTGTACCAACCACCCTCTTAGGTATATACACAGGCAAACATTACACATTATTACATTACACACAAATGTGTAAATACGTTCAAAAATAAATGTGTGCAACTTTTGTCCCTAAAGGGCTATGCATGAACTAAGCCCCGTACTACTGTGCCTGTTTTGTTGTGGACCTGAAGGGAGTAGGCTAGATTGCCACATATCATTTGTCCCAGTGCAAAACACAAATGAATCTCTTAAATCCCTTTCAGGAATTTAAAAGAGAAAATCATATGGAACATTTAAGGTATAAAGAATGTCTAATAGCTCCATCATGCTCTATTGTTGGATATTTTGTACAGGCCAACAAGTGCCAGTCTGCATCAGGTGCCATACTCGTACTTCCTCAGGGAAAGTGCAGTTTTGAGGTCAAGATAAAAGGAGAATAATAGCCCCTCCATCTTTAACATTTTTCTTTCTTAATAGCATGCAAAGAAAGTCTGAAAGTTCAATATTATTTTCAGTAGCAAAAGCAAGATCACTGAAAGCATTTACATTTAATACAGAGATAATATTTAGTGTCATCTCTGTTTCACTGCTGGTTTGCTTTCTCAGGTTTAAAAGCAATTCAGTGTGAATATTCAGTATTCTACATAATTTTCCCTCCCTCACTTTAATTGCATTAAAATGAGTGCAGGATCTCAATTGTGGAAGAGGAGCTGTGAATATTGAGTTTCATTATGCTAGAAATCTTAATTTAAGCTCAGTTTCATTGTTGGTTTACCTTATCAAAATGCTTTCCAGCAAGCTGAGCTGACGAGATAATGCAGAATGGAATATTAGTTATCACCACCAAGTACATAAACACAGAACAAAAGTAAATAACTGTCATCCCAAAATTAACATACTCATCCCTAAAGAACTGCTGTTCATAAACATCTAATTAATTCAATAAAGGTATGACTGGGTATATTCAATAGAGGGGACTGCTTGGTTATTTTGTCTTCTTATGGAGAAAGATGTGGAGGGGAAGCAATTTCAATGGTAGATTTTCTAAAAATTCCTAAAATTCATGTTTTGAAATTACTAGAATTTTAGCTCTTATATAATGTTTATATGTATATTTATATTTATACATGTATAGTTTCTACTCAATTTGTGGTGTCTTAGCATTTCTACATTTCTTAGCTACATTTTACATCATCTTAACAGGATGAATAAGAAAACTGCTAAACTGGCAATGGTACCTTATTCATTTAAATCACTACATAAATTTGCATCTTTGTTTTCTTTCTTGGGCTTGACTGGCCCAAGCAGCCATTCAAGTGATCACTAATTCAGCTGGGGCACAGAACTTTTTTCCTTAAAGTCAGCACAGTTTTGGCACTGGCTTGTGTGAGTATGACTGATTCTTACCGTACCGATAAAAAAAGGATTTTTTTTTTTTTTTTTTTTTTACTTTTTACACAGTAAGAATTAAAATAGATATTTAAATTTCCACTTTTAGAATTTGAAAAAAAAAAAACCCAAAAATTTTCAATAAGTTTTTGTTTGAACTAACTGCAGCTTCATTGTCAAGACTTTACAGCTGCAGTAAGCAAAATATGCAAACATAGACTGGACTTTGAATAAATTAGGAAAGTTGGGATGAAACCTCAGTAGCATTCTCATTATGTCAGAAAAGAGCTGCTGTATGTCTATCTTCATTCCCAAGGATAATTTTAAAGTTACTGCAGAGGAAAACAATAAAGTATAGCGAAACAAACTGAACACAATCAAACTGATAAAATTCAAACTGAATCTTCTACTAGGAAAAATTCGCCTCTCATTTTGAAAAACAAAGGCAAAATAGCTATGTCTGGGTGCTGGTTTTGGAAACAAAGACACTAAGGAGAGTACCTTAGTCTGATGTTTGGACTTCTGACGTGGTTTAACCCCAACCCACAACCAAGAACCACACAGCCACTCTTACTTCCCCACCAGTAGGATCTGGAGAGAATTTGAAGAGAAAAAGCTAGAAAACTTGTAGATAAAGACAATGTAATAGGGAAAGCAAAAGCCAGGCACTCAAACAAATCAAACCAAGGAATTAATTCACCACTTCCTATGGGTGTGCAGACAGCTGTTCACCATCTCCAGGAATGCAGGACCCTATCACACATATGGTAACTCAGGAAGACAAACAACATCACTTTACATGTCCTCTCTCTTCTTCCTTCTTACCTCACTTTATATATTGAGCATGATGCCATATGTTCTGAAATATCTCTTTGGTCAGTCAGAGTCAGCTGTTCCAGCTGTGTCTCCTCCCAACCTCCTTGAAGTATATCCACCTGCTCTGGTGTAGGATCATCCATGGGCTGCAAAGGTCAACCTGCCTCACCATGGTCTTCACCACAGGCTGCGAGGGAGTCTGTTCCGGTGTCTCCTCTCCCTCCTCCTTCACTGAATTTTCTAGATGTTTCTCTCATGTATTCTGATTTCTATCTCTCCTGTCTGCTGCTGGGAAGCAGTTTTTACTCCCTTAAATCTTTTATTCTAGAGGAGCTACTGTGACATCCCACCCTTAAGGGGAAGGGAATGCTTATGATCAAAAGGAACAACAAAATTCAGAGGATCTGCAAAAAACTGGCAAAGTTTTATTATTAAATTAGACTTGACATGGAAATCGGTATGTTACTGTTGCAGTCAGCAACCTCAGGATCTCGTCCAGGGAAGCAGCAGGATTCTGGGGACCAGCATGAAACACCAACCAAGACGGGCTCCCATTCATGAAACCATTTATTCAGCATGGGAACAAACTCAGGTCCAGAACAGAGAGCCCCGAACAGAGGCACAGCAGGGGTTTTTGAGGGACAGAACCCACGAGGGTCTCCACCTTTGAGGGTGGAGTTCAGGGTCAGGGACCAGCAGAAGCACACCAAGGGAGAACCCCCCAGGGACTCAAACCCAATCAGAACTCCTGGGCCGCCCTTCACAAGGGGTTTGGGGTGGGACAATGTTAACTCTTTCTCTCCTTGAGGCACGCTGCCACATTTAACTCCCTGACCTACTGTATAAGCACACAGTAGTGGGTTTTGGATAAAGCAGTTAGATGAAATGAAGGAGATAAAAAAAGAGATGAATTAAAGAAGGAGAGGAAGGAGAGGAAGGAGAGGAAGGAGAGGAAGGAGAGGAAGGAAGGAAGGAAGGAAGGAAGGAAGGAAGGAAGGAAGGAAGGAAGGAAGGAAGGAAGGAAGGAAGGAAGGAAGGAAGGAAGGAAGGAAGGAAGGAAGGAAGGAAGGAAGGAAGGAAGGAAGGAAGGAAGGAAGGAAGGAAGGAAGGAAGGAAGGAAGGAAGGAAGGAAGGAAGGGAGGAAGGAAGGGAGGGAGGGAGGGAGGGAGGGAGGGAGGGAGGGAGGGAGGGAGGGAGGGAGGGAGGGAGGGAGGGAGGGAGGGAGGGAGGGAGGGAGGGAACTTGTGCTGTACTGTGTTGTGCTCACCTCCAGGAACTAGAGAAAAGACATTTTTCCAGGCAAAGTGCTACATCCCCTGATCCCTATCAATAGTCACATCTTTGTTCTTTCTCATGGCATATTATAACCAGCAATCCTTGTTTGGTTCCACAGACATACAGCTCTCAGTGTTTGAGACATACACATTAGCCCCTTATCTTCTGGGGTTTTACAGCTTCCACTAAAGCTCTTTTGGCCAGCAGTGAGTCTGTGTTAGACCTGGCTGGAACTGATTCTATCACACTTAGGAATCTTCTAGTGTCTTCTCACAGAAGACACTCATGCAGACACCTCATTATCAAAACCTTATGAAGGAAACCTAATACATTTGCTCATTAGCAGAAATGATTTGATAGAAAATTATTTTCTTTTTCTGAACAGAAAATACATCTCTAATAATAAATGTTTTGAATTGAGATAAACTGAGAGCTTATTAAAAATATATTTGTTTTCATGCTGAATTAATCCAAAATTGTTTTCAAATAAGGCATTGTGTGCTCACAATAAATCCAGATTTTTAATTACCTGTCAGTTTAATATCAATATCAATGCTGTGTCATCTGAAAGATATACATTTGCATATTTATTGTACCTATTCTCCTAAGTAGTCTCACTGGTCAGGATACACCTTCTATTATAAATTTTTTCACATGCTTCTTTCCAGTCAGGTAGCCATGATATATTATAGGAAAAGTCATTCATTTAAGAATCTAAATCTAAACATAGGAAATGGTGACAAGAAAACAATTATCATGAGACTCAGAGCTGTTCCAAAAGAAGGCTAATTCTGTATTGAACTGATTAATTTTGAAGGTATGTTACTATCAGATTTTTTAGAAAAATAAAGTCTTGAAAAGGTGATATTTTGACTTTTCATCCAATAAAAACAAATACTGAAGCTTTCTATATTAAATGATACAGAAATATAGTGTGTTGTATTTATTATTAAGTTTCTGAATTTCTACACTGGAAAGAGTGATCTTGAGAATTAATGTGAAATAATCGTAGTTTATTTTTATGTTTATTTAAATTGTACAGAACTTGTTTCTCTAAGTATCTGGTATCCAGTGATTAAGATAATTAGACAGCTAATTTACTTAAATTTGTTGCTTAGATGAGATATCATGAATAGCATCCTTTCTTCATGAAAAAATTAGTAAAGCAATTAATTTTAACAGGTTGGAAGAACTGAGAAACAGAAGGATTTCATGGTAAGTAGTAAACAGCAGCTGTTGCACAGTGCACATAATCTTGCTTTGCATTAGCTTTCTCTTTCCACTAAATGAAATAAAACATTTACAACTCCGTGAATACAAATATATAAGTATTTTTATTTTAAAATAAAAATATAAAACCTAAAACTAGTATAAGAGAGGCTTATTGTAAATTATTTCTTTTTCAGTGTTTGTGCGAAATGTGGCATTTTAAGGTAAAATTCTCCTAATGAATGATGGTGGGAATAGGAGAAGGAAAGGTCAGTTGGAATAGAGGGAAATTACTGCTGATGGGAGGAAATGAGGGAGTGCAATAAAATATTCTAGAACTTTTACAGTGACCTGATTTGGCTTTTTTTTTTCCTGCAAATCTGAACAAATTTAATTAAGGCTGATTTTCTTGATTTACTTAGTGTGTTTAATGGTCATTCTCACTATGCTCAGCTTCTACTTTGACTGTGGATTTTATTGAAATATGGAATGTACAAGGCACTAAAGTGATTCAACTCCTTAGGTATGTTTCTTTGTCCACAAGTACCCAGGCACAGTTAACCTATAAACTAGAATATAGATAAAACACCAATTTTAGGTATACCTAAATGTGCATTTATGTATAAAAATGGCCCTTTAAAATTACCATTACTTCCAAAAGCAGGCTTAGATGATTGCTATTATTTGTTTACTAATTTTTTCAGATGAGGTGACACACAAAGCATTACTGTGGGGAATCTTTACAATATCTTTCAAGTATTCTATGAGTCAGAGATTCTTATTTTCTGCTTCATGGTGTGTGGTAAGAACTACAATAACAATAATGTGGAGGTAATTACTGTCTCTAAATTACTTCAGCTGGGCTTTCTCTGCAACTTTACACACTAATTTCTCCAAAGTATTTTCTCTGTGTGAAACACATATCTAGTTATTTTGGATGCACAAAAAAGAAGAGAATTCTGTGTAGGTCTTGCAGTGTTCTATTTGCTTGTGTAATGTTCCTGTTTTATCTGCTCAGAGTTGTGACAAATGCATCTGCAAAGCTTTATAAGTGAGTACTAACAAACCTGTTTACACATCTGTTTGAGTTTTCAAATAAATACTGACATATAAACTACTAGGAGGAAATATTTTTCTGGTAGAGCAAGAACATACACAAATTAGAGATATTTCTACATAGTGATAGGAAGTTCTATTTGCATAATCAGCAGGTATTAGTTATGAGTTTATTCCTTTTATGGCTATCAAGAAGCTTTTGAAAAATAGCGAAGAAGCCATTTACACTTCTCCGTTCATAAAATGAGTGCATCATTAGAAATAGCATACCTGATCTTGCAATAAAGAGTTGACTCCTTCTGCACTAGGTGAATTATAGTCTTTAGTGTGGTAATTTCAGTCTATGTAGGGCTATGGAAGTCCCTCTAAAGAGAAAAAATACAGTAATTTGTTGCTGGTACACCTTTTGGTCAAGATGCAGTTTTACCATGATTGCCTTAAAACCTGCCATAATGTTCCCATCCCTGCTGGCAGCAAGATCCTAGCAACGGCCTGACATCTTCATTGCTCCACATTTATCTCTGAAGAAATCTGGCTGTAATCATCCAAAAATAAGAAGATGCAGTAAGAAACACTGCTAAAGTTTTCTCTGCATAGTTCCTGGTTAATAATGTTAAATCCTTATTCAATCACTTTACTTGTATTTCACTAATCTGTATGCATTAAAGAAAGCTATTATGCTCAGTTTCACTTTCTACAGCAAACAGCACAGCTGAGGCCCACTCCAATGTTGGCTACAACTTATTTTCAGTAATAATTCTGATTTGAGTGTCATTTCATTGAAGGAAAAATTATTTACTTTATCCAGTTTCACTGAGTGAAGAAAAGGAGAGCGATAAAAGTAAAGGGAAGGGGTAAGAGGGAAATTGTTAACCTTGGTGCCAATCCATTATCTAGGAAATGCAGAAATGATTAATAAAAATAACATACAAGGTTTTTATAGATTTTGATGAAAGTTTTAAAGGCAGGGTGAGTAACATATGGTATAACAAAAAATGACATACAGTGAAAGCATAGGAACACCCTGATTTGCCACAGTCATACCTCACTGACAGAGTTTACAGTTGTCTCCCTAGACATTTGGCATCACCTTGGAGCATATGTTATGTTTCATCATGGACAAACTTCTTGTCCTTAAGATGGATGGCTTCGAAGGTGAAAAGGGCTATTTCAAGATCATATAAATCAAGGTCATCCGTTTCTCTTATAACATGCCTCAATGACCAAGAACAATTTAGTGTTCTTATAGCTCAGCTGAAAGTCTTGAAAAGTTCAGAATAATTTTTATCTTCTTTATATTTTTGCTGTCAACCAATTCAGTTCAGTATAGAATTCAAATATTGATGTTTTATGAGCGATAAAAACCACAAACCTTCAGTAACCTTAGTAAAAACATTTACAAAAACAGTACTAAAATCTACTAAAGGGAAAATGTTAAGGAGAAATCAAATTTCTGCAACTAGGAGAGTTGCAAATAAAATATTGCAAAAATAAGGAAAATTCTTCAGTGGTTCATCAGTCATTATACTATGTATTTACATTTTCTCTTTCTACCACATATTCAAATAAAAAATCAATGCCACAGGTAGTATTTCCACAAAATGTAAAGTTATTTTCATTAAATATAATACCTAAGAAATATTATTAGCTCAGCATTGTTGTCTTTCTCCTGAGAACAATCTACATTTGTCATATTTAACATAAATGTACACTTTGGGATTCCAGCGCCACAGACCTGAAGCTGTAATGTCTAATAGTTTTCTGAATCTAATATATAAAATAGGGGAACGGGCAAAAATAGAAGTTTAGGTACATGTATAAAATATCTGTTGCATTCAGCTGAAAGTAATTTGTAATTCAGTAGCTGATATCTGACTATGACACTGTTCTGAAGAGCTTATTTTTGTGGGGAAAAGGGTATAAAGCATTTCCTAAGTGAGAGTGTTTCCTTTTGTAAGGTAGAGACTGGACCCATACATTTTTTCTGTACAGGAATTCACACAGCAAAAGAAGAGAATGAGGAATTAGAAGTTCATATACAACTGAATAGCCATAATCTCACTGGCACAGTAGGTGTGCGGTGGGATAAGCTGCCTAACTAGGTGCTGTAATAAATGGTAGACAGCTCGGGAAATGAGGAGACAGGGCTGTCTTGACATATCTCAATGACATGAGTGAACAGACAGGGGAGATGTTCTGCTTGACATAACAACTGCAAACAAGGGAAATCTCACTGGGGATGTGAAGCAAGTGCAATATGACAAATTCTAAAATCTTTAGAGAAGTTACCGAACAAATAGCAGAATCCCAAATACTGGACCTCAAGGGAAAGAAATTTGGCTTTCTTTAAGAATCACCTTGACAGAACCCTTTGGAACACTTTCCTGAAGGGCAGAGTCCAAGCAGAACAAGTTGATCTTTAAAAATAATTTATCTAAAGAAAAAGAGCGGTCCTTTGTTCAGTCTGAAAAGAAGAAGACTGGCACAGAGAAACAGAAACAGAAAAAGGAAGTATGTAGAAATAGAAATGAGATTAAATTACACAGAAAGAGTGTAGAGACAGCACCTGGGGATGCAGGTATGGAACTGGGAAGTCAAATTTCAATGGGACTTGAAGCTAGGACTGGATACACAAGTCAATAAAAAGGGCTTCTGTAAGTTTATCAGTTGAAAAGAAAAAGGAAAAGATAAAAAACACAAACAAAAACCTTAAGAAAAATTTGAGCCCACTACTCAGTAAAGCAGTGTACCTAGTGACAGAAAGGGAATAGAAAAAAACAAAGATACCTAGTGGTGTTTACTTCTTTTGATTGGTTATTCCCTCCCTCACTCTTCACTGTTCAGTTCCAGTTTCCACAGGTAATTCCTTTTTAAAGAATAAGAATAAAGCATCACTTACCATCAAGAATAATATTGCTAAGGAGTATTTGAAGAAGCAGGTCAAATTAAGGACCATGAACACAGGAGGCGTGTCCCCAAGGGTGCTGGCAGACGTGACCAATGCATTTGGACATTTCAAAGCTGTTTTTTGTGTGGTCTTTGAAAAGTCATAGGAAACAAAATATTTCTGAGAACTGGAATGACCTAATATCACACTAATCTCTAAGACTGGAAAGTAAGAGGATCTGGACAACTAAATGGAGGGAAACCAGTTTAATGTCAGATCAAACTTGAAAAAACAAGAATATGATTGGCCAGAGTGAATTACCCAAGGGCAAATCATGGTTGACCAATCAATTTGCCTTCTGCAATGAAACAACTAGCTCAATTAGACAAAATGAGTATGAATATTAGATGTCTATGATTCTGTGCTCCTCAGTAATGGAAAAAACAAGAAACATGAGGAAAAGCTGAAAAAATGGATTTATTTAAGAGGGTAAAGAAGGACCTTGCTACTCTCAAGGGAGGGGGTAATGATTATGTGGCCTGGTGCTACATACTTGGGTTCAGTAGTAGGAAAAGAAACAATAGCTTGTGAGAGTAGAAATTCTCATTTAATGTATTGAGAAAAAAGTTGACCATGAGGGAGGTCAAAAACTGGAATAGGACACCTAGAGATACTATGGATTTTCAAATTTTGTAGATTTTCAAAACCCAAGCAAACAAGGTGCTGAGCAACCTGTTCTCAATGGACATATTTGAGCAGAAAATTATAGAACCTTTCCAGTCTTTACAATTCTATGAGTAAAGTTTTTAAAGAAAAAACAGAATGCTTATCCTGATATATATCATAATAAATGCTGGTTAGGTACTGGGAGGAAAATACTCCTCTGCATAAAATTATGAAAACAGAAGTAATGCAAGTATTAGGATAAAATGATAGCTGTCTGTTAATAGAAATATGTGTAAAAATGTGAATAAGGAAAAAAAAATTGGAAAGTTACTATTATGTACCAAGAATAAGATTTTCCCCTACTTTTAAATTTTTCCTTTGTTTTATGTCAAAAGAGTATTTTTATCAGATTTTTTTTTTTAAATATTATTACAGTTTGGGAGAAAAGGTTAAAATGGTTAAAATTATTGTTAAATGGACCTTAAAAGTATTAGGCTTTTGGGAAGCCTGGAATAGAATATAAGTCAGACACATGCCTTTGTCATTTTCACTCTACAGAAAAGTAAACAAATCACAAAACAAGGAAATTAATATTAATTTCTTCCCTTATTGCTTTTAAATTACTCTTTCATGAGCATTAGAATCTCTCAAAAGCTCTCTACTGAATCTTTTTATGTCAATGTCCCAATTGTTGTAATGATAATAAGATTAAAATATATCTATAAAGTTTAGAGGAAAAAATACCAGTGTAAAAAAATTAGCTTATTCTCAAGAAAGAAGCTTAGCACATTTCTTAGCACACATTAAACAACTATGACCAATCAAAGGATGTAGAATTAAAGGTAAATAAACAAATAGTCTCAATAGCTTATGCAGTCCTTATCCTGGGAGATTTTCAAGCCCATACTAGATATAGTACTAAGCAGTCTGGTCTGACATCACAGCTGACTTAGCTGAGTTACATCCAGGATGTTGGAATAGAGACATCCTGAAGTCCATTCTAATCTGAATTATCCTGCTCTCTTGGTATTTTATGCAGGCAGTAGCATTTAGACTGTATAGAATTCACCAGATTTTTTTTCCAAATATTCACTCTATCAAAATGTACAGTGTTTTCTTAAATCAACAGGTGGAAAAGAAACCCCAGAACTACTACCAAAAGGAAAAAAAAAACTTTATATTAGAAATCTCAACCAAAAATCCCCCAAAACCTGCCACACACATATTCACATAATCAATACCAATTACTATTTTCCTTATTGCAACAGCACCTAATTATATAATGTGTTAGAACAATCATTTCACAGACTGGGCTTTAAAACACTGAAATGAAATTTAAAAAAGTATTTTTAATATTTGGTAAATCAATCGCATAAACAAAAAAATGAAAAGGTAAATCTGTTCACCATATTTATCTAAAGGAAAAGACTATTTAATAATGTAGCTTCTTAAAACTGTCTCTTACTTTTTTTTCTCCTTAAAGGAAGAGAGATAACTTTTTTACAACACATTATTAATTAATTAATATGATTTCCCTTTGATCCTCTCTAATTAATCAAATATGTATAGAAATAAATTCTCTGACATTCATTTTCAAATCTATTTTTTCATTTATTCCATTATGATATTTGTAACTGTTTTTGTGAAAACTGAAAAGGCTTATGTTCTATGCTGGGTAGAACGTTACAAAACATTGCTGGAAATTCACAGCTCCCAAAGCATAACAGCATGAATAAAATTTACTTGCAAGATTGTCAAGGAATTTTACTTAGATTCTTTTCTCTTTTAGGTATATACCCACCACATGGCATCTTACTGGCTAAACACAAGTCTAAAGCAATGAAAAAAGAGGGTAGAAGTCAATGCATTATTCCACAGTATGATAAATCATACTGGGAAATATTGAATAGTTGTAGTTACTACCAGAGCATGGGAGTACTATGAAATTTCTTGCTTTATTTTATGAGGCATTGAACGGTTCAAAACAACTATTGTTTTGAGATGTCATCTATAAATCAACACAGGCCAATGGCAGCAAAGTGATGGATATCCACCCATCCAAGAGATTTGATCATAAGAAACAAGCTAAAACAGTGACAAGGCACAGATAAATGTTTATGTTCAGATTTACATCCCAAGGTCAGAGTGCCTAGGCATATCAATGAGGAATTTCAACTGACACTCTAAGAATATTAATCTAGAAATGTGTAACAGCAAATTGAAGAAGATATTGAATTTTAATGACGTTGTCTATTTTGATTATCTAAGAAAATATTTATAGTGTACTAATCGAACAGAGATTGGAATTTGTTCTATCACAGGACTTGTTTCCTGAAAATATTAGCATTATATTGGGTTTTAAAAACAATTTTATTTTTCATCTGTTTTTTAACAAGTATGTTATTAAAACATCAAAGGACAAATTGTACTGTAAAGTCTTTTTTTCTTGAATGAAAAAATAGGACAATATAATGCCATGGCAGTCATGCAGTACTAATTCTAAGATGACCACATGTTTATGCAAAGTCTTGTTAAGGTTTTACAAGATTATTTAACATTTTCATTTGTAGAAGATAACAACAGAAGATAGTGGGAGAGACATTTTAAGAACATAGCAATTAATGTCAAAAGAATATATCAGCTTCCTAAAGTTGACAGGGTATATTAACTCTATTTTAAATATATGGTACTTTGTTCAGTTATAGAAAGTATTGAAAATATAATTTTTATCATTAAAAACACCTGAAAATTTGGGTTTATTTCTGATGTTAGATTTTCAATGTGAATGAGCATAGTAGGTGTAGTAGTTGTTCTAGCAAATGCTCTTCACACTTTTTCTATCTGAGTTTGGGGTCAAGTCTGTAAGAGTACATTTTTTTTCTGATTTAGGTTCTTTCTCTCTCCGTCTTTCTTTCCTTCTCTCTCTCTCATCCCCTTTTTTCTCCTTCTCACTCCCTTTCTTTCTCTCTATTTATTTTTCCCAGTGCAGTGTTCTTCCAATTTGTTACTCTGCGGACTACAGTAGTGAGAAAAAAAATAATCTGAAGTCACAAATAATTCATCCAGTCCAAAATAACTCTTAGGAAAAACGATTTTGTGAAGTGCAATATACTAGGTCATTTAAACTGTGTATCATCATGACTGAAATTCATTGGATTAACAAGCTTTGGGCCCAGATATACAAGCTGTAAATGCAAGCTGAAAATAAAGTTTTAAACTTAGACAAAAAAAAAAAAAGCAAAAGCCATTTTGTTTAAGTAATAGATGACTGAGTTAAAATACTCATATGTGTACATATATATCCATCTATCTATATATCTATCTATGATATATATATTTATGTAGGTAAAGACTTACATCCTCCCTTTCCAGGTGAATCATCCATTATGCATTGAACAATTCTAAACTACTAAGCACTTTTCTGGTTTTACAAAATTTAGATGAAGACAAGTAATTGATTTATTTACTGATGTTAGTGCATCATTCCTATGCCTTTTATACTCAGCGATAGTTTCCCAGTTTTCAGAGTTTTGCACAAGTTAAGATATACTTGTGCTGCATGTATATACATACACAAAAACCCCTATACAATATATTAAGCTCTTACAGCTATTGCAGATGAGTGAATAAGCTAAAGTGAAAGACAGGTGTATTTTGAAATAGATAAAGACAAATTTTTATTCTACTTAAATGATTTCTAATTAAATAGGCAGGTATTCTGACAACTACTATTTTGGTGGGATATTGCAAGAGAAAGAATGGGTTGCTGCAGGAGAAACCAGTGCAGTATTAAGAGACATCTCTCAAACCTGACTTAAATTTACTGAGACTTATATTTCTGTTTTAGAAAAAAATAAAAGCCTTAAATAACAATTTCATTTAAATAATTGACCTATATTAATATTTTAAATTTTGATCAAACTGAACAGCTCCTATAGCTCATGAGCCTACAACAAAGAGGAGGGACATATGGTTAAGCAAAATTGGTCTGAAAACATTTGATTATTTAATATGAAGGCTGATTATTTAATTTGGCTCCACATCCTTACAGAACCAAAGCTGTTGCTGAGAAAATCTCTGGAACCCTCTGCAGGTCAATTTTGATGCACTAAATCACTACAAGAAGAATCAGAAAATAATTATTAATCACTATCTGTGAAAAATCCAGTGAAAAATGTCAACATGATTGCAATCTTCATGTGCTCCATTTCATCTTTATTCTGAAAGTATTTCTGAACATTTGGGAACTGCAAAATAACACGCTGTTCAAAGTTATAAGGAGGGGAAATTGGGTAAGAAACTTGTTTCTAAAAAAGGATTGGCATGACTTTGTCTGCAGGGAGATCAATGAAATAATGCACTGTATTTAAATGCTTCATCCAAGAAAAAGAGAATAATATTAATTATAGCCTTTAGCTCTTTTCATGGCAATCCTTTGGTAATTATAGTTCAAGAGAAAGAACAGAAGTAATTTAAAGATGTGTTTCTTTATAAGATACCCAATTTTTTTTTTCCTTAAGAAAGAGTACATTTCAAAGGAGAACTTTGTTTTAAGTTAGATATGCACTGTTTGCACAGAAGTAATGAAATTAACTGTAACGATATTTCAGTAGTGTATGTTATCCTTGCAGCTACATCCATCGTGGCAGGCTTGCTTGTTGGTAGTTAAATGGCATCAACTTTGATGATACCTTCTGAAGACCTTATAATTATTGTTGGTGAATTTCAATGTGAAATTTTGTGAGGTTTGTGGCTTGGGGTTTTTTTTCCTTTTTTTTTTTTTTCTTTTCTTTTAATTATGGAGTGCTACCTTAAAATATCAAGTAAAATGATTATGAAGAAACTTAAGACTCTATTAGAACAAAGACAATAAAGTCTTAAAGACCAAACTCAAGACATAAAGAGATGATTTAAGTTAGAAAATGTATCTGAATTAGTTTAAAATTTTATGTAGTGTGCCTCATCACGCAAACATGTAGATGAACGTTTTTAAAAAGATGAGACTACTAAACCCAATTGGGCATGTTGCTTATACAAAAAAAAAGACCTCTCTGGATTTCATTTAAGCCTCTCTGAATTTCATCCAAGACCTGAGATACAGCTGGATGCTCTGGTAATCTTCAGTTTTTAGAGAGCTGTTTAGAACTATGAACAGTTCTCTATTAGAAATTTGAGCAGCATTACTTGTGGTACAGTGAAGATACATTTTGTGCCTTAACCCTTGCAGACAGCTCAGCCTCACACAGCCATTTGCTCACTTCCCTTCCAACAGAACACAGGAGAGACCCATGGACTGAGATACAGAGATTTGCCTTGGTAAAACAAAGCTGCTCATGCAGGCAAAGCAAAATAAGGCATTTATTTACTGCTTCCCTTTGCCAGGGAGATATTTAGCCATTTCTAGGAAAAACAGGGATTCGTCAGGTATAATGGTTACCTGAGAAGATGAAGGTCATAACTCTGAATTTGTTCCCTCTTTTTCTCCTCCTTATCTAGTTTTATGTCCGAGCATGACATATGTATTGGTCTACTGGGGTCAGATTTCCTGTCTGTGTCCCTGCTTAACCTCTGGTACTCCCCAGCCTACTCAATGAAGGAGCAGTAAGAAGCAGAAAATGCCTAGATGCTGTGTAACCCTGCTCAACAATAGCTAAAACATCCCTGTGCTTTCCAGACTGCTGTGGTCGAAAATCCAAAATACAGCACCTTTCAGGCTGCTGTGAATCAAATTAATTCCCAGCCAAAACTAGTATACTACCCAAAGCAGCCTATTATGTTAAGTAAATGAGACAGAAAGCAGTGGTAGATGGTCTCCTGACATGGGCAGTTGTTATAGTAGTTCAAAGTGAAATTGTTGTTATGACGAATTCAAATGCATCGTAGCACCACGTGAAGTTCTCCAGACATAATTAATAGTCTAGACCAAGACAGCAATTGGGGCTTTCACAACAAACTTTGAGAAATGCATGCTTTCAAAAGATTATTTTAGCTGGTGTCTCTAGAGACTATTAACCTTTTTTGCTGCTGTTTCACTCATTTTCACACCTGGGGCCTCACATTTGCTTTTCAACAGAGATGTGCTTTCAACAACAAAATAATCTTTCTAGGCCATTCACTCTCAGCTGGTTCTTGCATTGCTTTTGTCATCCTGGTGTGAAAAAATTCTTCTGGCTTCCAAAATCTGCATTTTTTCAGCCCAGATCTTCAAGGTATCATCTCCTAGAGATGAACTCTAACCACTAGATTATTAGAACTGTGTGGAATATTCAATTAAGTTATGAGCTCCATGTTTGTAGATTTATGTTTAATGTGCCAGGAGGATTAGATGACTTGCATCTTTGTTTGCTTTTGAATCATACATGTTTGAATCAAATTTAGATCATCTGGATTTATCCTGTGAGAACATCACACATATTTTTTTTCACCTGGACTAAATTTTTTTTTGCATTTAAATTTATGTTTGTTGTTTTTTGCTTTCTTTCAAGTAAAATAATTCAGAATTCTCTTTGATGAAGCACTTCTTCTTCTTTTTTCTTTTTTTAATCTTTCCATCTCTTTTTATGCCTTCCAGGAAGAGAAGGAAATAAATAGGAATTTAAAAAAAAAGAACCTGTAATCAAACTTTCATCTTTTTCTTTATTTTCACTCAGTGAAAAGGATATTTCTAACATGTTTAACTTCCAGCTAAAAGTTATTTTAATGTGCAATTAAACTATTATTTGGATAACTTTTGTAAATTTTAAAAGCCAAAAAAAATAACACCCTTTTACAATTCATTAATTGTTTTGATTATATGCAAGGCCTCAAAGAGCACAGTTGCCTGTCTCAAACACTCTTTAGGCCATAGAAAGACATTGCCATCAGATAAGCACAGAAGGGAATGACAGGATGTTTCTAACTTGGCAGAGGTGAGATCTGGGTAGCACATCCTGGTTAACACTTCCAGACAAATATTCCCACTGTGGCAAACTGTGCAAAGAAGCAACTGCAAATACAGTTATCACTGGTCAAAGAAAGACCACCCTAAGTTATGGGACAGATGATATCTAAGGCCAACAATGACCAAAGAAGCTCCCTTGAATATGCCTCCCTGGATTACCTGAAACTTGGACTGGAAGATAATCTACAACAGCTGGGAATTCGAGATAAAATAAAGATGGTACTCTTGTCTGGGTGTTATCTCAGACCTAGGGGAGGGCAACACAGCTGGAGGAGAAGGATGGATCACTGATAATGGACACAAAGAATGCAGAATTTATGGGCCAGAAGGAAAGCCAACTCAGCCAGTGTGCTGAAATCAGCTCTGACTGGGGAAAAAGGCAATTCTGGCAGGCAGAGATTCTGACCAGGGACTCACAGCCCACTGAACCAAGCAACCCACTGAGTCAGGAGAAAGACTGAGCACGGGACTTCTAATTAGCACTAAAAGTGAGGCAATCATTTAATCAATAGACTAAGAGGACTGTGTACCCAATAAACATTAGTTATCTGCTAAAATCTACAAATATTGTGAAGTTTTGAATGACCAGCCTCTCCCTCTCTCTCTCTCTCTCTTCCCTCCCTCTTCCTCTTCCCCCTTCCTTTTTTCTATTTCTTTCTCTATGTCTCTACCTCACACTTTATTGTTTAATAAAATCCATAGTATTGACTTTGGCATATGGTCTTGTTTGCACCTTAATTTGAGCAGAAGCATCTTTCAATAATTGGATCCTAACACTATGTCACACTTCTGAATGTATATTTCCACTTACATAGCAAACCTAAAAAAGTCCTTTTCAGTGGTAGATTAAAAAGGATTTTTTCTAGCTGTTCCTGAGGATTCTAAATGTTCTCTTTGAGGATCCTGAGCCAGAGTAAAAAAAGAAAATGGAAATTTTCAAAATTTTATGATATTTTCAATATAAAACTCGGACTCAATAAATTTTGTGGCTTTCTATATTTATTTATTTTTATTATTTTATTTTTATGACAAAGTATTTTGATATTTTTTTCTTTAAAACTTCTTGTGAACAGAATCACATGGCTGTTATCTAAGAAAAATGCACATTTCATTTATTACAATTATAAAATTCAGTTTTCATATTTTAATGGAGTTTTGAAGTGTAGAAAAGAAGTAAGACTTAGGATTGATCCAAAATAACATTTTCTGGGTAGTTCCCACCTTGCATTTTGTTTCATGCAGACAGATTTTTTGAGATAAACACATTTCAAATAGAGCACTTAAGGCATTCAAAGAAAATTATTTAGTAATGAAATCATATCTAAAGAATGTGTTTTTGAGACAGAAGTGGGTTTTTTTCCCAGCTTTTATAGCATCACAGGGTATGATATGAAGGTATATCCCTAAGTGAACAACTGTGTTCTACCTTAATCTGTGAGATGTTCAGGGGCATTCTGACAGATGACTTTTCCCTTCCCCCCTGGAATTGTAGTCAATCCATATTTTCACTCGGTCTCTTTATATTGTTAATGGTTCAAGGAGCATTTGAGTAAGTAAGTAGTTAATGATGGGACAAACATAAAAGCCTCGGAGCTTCTCTGTTCAGATAAGCATTGATGGAACCCTATGATGCTATTTTTGTACTCACAACCAAGCTTTGAAGCCAGTGAGCCTGAAACATGGTTTCCCACCCAAGATATTCGTGAAGATATTGCTGCAGTGCCAAGTATCTATCACAAAGCATGGACTGTTGTAGAGATTGTAGCAGGAATGGTGTGAGATATTTGCAGTATTTTTATTCACCTCCATTAAGATGGCATTGGTTTATGTTGTAAGCTCTTCTTATTTGAAAATATCTCTCCTGCTTCCTTCCCTGCTCTTAGAGAAGCTCTCTAACAGAAGCTACAGAAAAGGCTGGTAGGGAAAAAGAAGGGTAGGAAAAAGTTAGAACTGTAGCTTTTACTACTATCCTTTTTTAACTTTAATAAAGAGAGATGCATCTTCTCTGAATCTGTCTTTGTTTTTTCCTTAATCTGTGATTATGATTATTAAGTTTGAGTAATAATTTCTTATTTTGTTTTTGGTTGCTAAAAACAGTCTCTATTTTCAGGCACATACAACTATCCCTCAATCTCCCTTATTTCCTTCAATATAAATATGTATTCTATGGAAATACTTTTACCTCAACACTTATTTTATATATATATATATGTGTGTGTGTGTGTGTGTGTATGTGTGTGTGTGTGTGTGTATGTGTGTGTGTGTGTATACAAGCCAGCAACCCTGTTTCTCTTTATAGGCAATGATCATAAACTGGCATGTTTAGAACCTGACTCGTTCTGAGTAAATGCTTCTATCTGGTAAGATAAATCTTGATGTAGTAACCATATTTCTGTCCATTATTTATAAAATAATATAAAAATGGAGATCAATTAAAATGCAGACATTTTAATTGATGTGGTCAAAGGAATTCTGTTTCGGCATTATTTGAAAACAGTCAACTGTGTTTTGCATTTCACTTTTCCATCACTCAGTAGTGAATACTGTCCTGGAAAGAGTTTTTAGTGAAAAAGTATTCTTCAAAGAACATAAAAGCATATTATTTTCATTTATTTGCATAAAACTGATTATACAAAGACTTTATATACAAAGATTTATATATATATATGCAATGATATTTAAAACTGCCTTGTATAGAAGTGTATTGAATAATATGGGCAAAGTATTGTGAAGATCAGTTCCTGGATTGTGGTTCCAATATTAGAATTCAAGCCGTGTCAAATTCAGTAGGAAAAAGAGCTTTCCCTTAGTCTAGATTAGGATATTCATGGTCTTGCTATCTCCCATTTAGCAACTGAGGAAATAAAGTTTTACCTGTTTGTACGATTGTACCCTTGAGTTTTTCCCCCTGGAGTTTATATAGCCTTGAGTTCTTCATTCCTTCTGCAAAACTATCCAGTTTTGGAATGAATATGTAAAAATATACCTGAATGCATACCTTGGCAAAGAATAAATTTTTAGTATTAATATAAATTGTTAAGAGGGGTGATTTTATAAAAAGGACTATGCTTTCAGTGTACAGAAGAAAAAACCTGGTAAGAACAGATGATAGACAGAAAAACTAAGAGAAGCAGATATTTACTTTAATCCACCAGTATTTCACTATTACTTGAATGCTTACAGAGCAGTAGCTAAGGAGAAGGAAACAGTCACAAACTCTATTACCAATCTTTGCATTTTTCATAGCTGTATTTGAAAGTATCAGCTTAGGTATAAACTGACTGTGAAGAATATGTGAAAAGCAGAAAATAAATTTAACATCGATTAAGGCAACACATAATTTTTTTTTGTTTGGTTTGGTTTGTTTGAGCTCTTTTGTTGTTTTGTTTTTTGTGGGTTTTTTTTAATGTTGACTAATACATTAAACACTTCTTTTTGTACTAAAACTATGCTACAACTCAAATGAAAATACTATGTAGAGCAAGCTAACAATAATGTTTCATAAATAATCTCAATCACTTTAATTTTTATTATTTAACAATTGTTTGGTATTCGGAAAGACTGTGTAAACAAGTTTATCTCAGTAAAACAAACAAACACGAAAATAAAACCCCTGCTTTTCGTTAAAAATGTCAGCACACATAAACTCATAATGAGTTTATGCTAGTTTATTTATTGTTGTTGTCCCCAAGATGTCATCTGTCATTTCCAAGTAGTTCCTGGAACATTACAGATAGCAGTAACATGCATTTAAACTTTTGCCAAATTCCACTGGCATGGCTCAATGCACTTAGGAGAGTGCTGTTGAAAGTCTGATGGTTTTGAGTACTGTTTTTCTTGTAGTGCTAAATCTTACAGTTTATCTAATTTATAATAATGCAAGAACAGCTACCAGTTTAAAAATGCAGTATCATTAGAAAGAACTAGTCTGACTCCTTGTTAGCAAAATGGTAGCTTCTGTGGCAGAAATATGCATGTTCTTGTTGATCTAGCCTCCCCATTTTATTTTTAGCAAACAGCTGACTTGCTTGCCCTGACAGTTTTCTAAACAGATAGAAACATGTTACTGAATACTTAAGATTTTCATGACCAACCACATCCTGGGCTGCATCAAAAAAGGCAAGATCAGCAGGTCAAAGGAGGTGATTCTCCACCTTTATTCTGTCCTTGGGAGACCCTACCTGAAGTACTGCATCCAGCTCTGGGGCTCACAGCACAGGAAGGACCTGTTGAAGCAAGTCCAGAGGAGTGCCCTGAAGATGATCAGAAAGACAGAACATCCTTTGTATGAAGACAGGCTGAGAGAGCTGGCATTGCTCAGTCTGGAGAAGAGCTAGGTTCAAGGGAGACCTCATTGAGGCCTTTCAGTATTTAAAGGGCTTATAAAAAAGGTGGAGAGCAACTTGTACACAGGTAGAGAGTGATAGGACAAGGGGGAACAGTTTTAAACCAAAAGAGGAGCGATTTAGGTTAGATGTTAGGAAGAAATTCTTTACCCAGGCAGTGGGTAAAGCACAAGAACTGGATGCCCAGAGATGCTACAGATGCTCCAACCTTGGAGGTGTTCAAGGCCAGGCTGGTTGGGGGTCTGAGCAACCTGGTCTAGTGGCAGGTGTCCTTGGCATGGCAGGGGGGGGTTGGAATGAAATTATCTTTAGCATCTCTTTCAACCAGATCATTCCATGATTCTCTGGTGGTTTTGATAGGACAGGGTGCAGCCACTGGAGCATGTCAAGAGCTGACAGCCCAAGCTGGTGGCAGGAGAGAAGGGTTAAACAAAGCTACAGCTGCAGACACTGCCATGGGCTGGAGGTTTCAAACATCCTTTTGCTGTAACCTGTATGCAGAAAAAGAGAAACGAGACAGAAAAGTAAGAAAAGCCCAAAGCTCTGAAGAGAGAACATATATCTATTAATCTTCTTTCTTATCTAATAAGCAGAAGATTAGAGAGCTAGGAGTGAGAGCATAAATTCTGTAGTGTCTGCATCAGCAGCAGTGACAGGTTCAGCAAAAATGGTAATTCTGGTCTTGGAATTGTGATGGCATTGAGGAAATGGTGGTGATTATCTCTATGACTTCCTGGGTCAAAAAGCAAGAAAGAGTCAGGCAGCTCCTTTCTTTTAGTAGGCAGAAAACTCTCCCTGTGTAGAAAAAAAACTGGGTGGGAACAGTCAGTATTTCTGTGGTACATAATCTTGGAGATTAGATTCTAGGTAGCTGTTTTTCTTGAATCAATACAGCTATATTTGCATTCTCCTCTCCTCTCCTCTCCTCTCCTCTCCTCTCCTCTCCTCTCCTCTCCTCTCCTCTCCTCTCCTCTCCTCTCCTCTCCTCTCCTCTCCTCTCCTCTCCTCTCCTCTCCTCTCCTCTCCTCTCCTCTCCTCTCCTCTCCTCTCCTCTCCTCTCCTCTCCTCGAGTCTCCTCGAGTCTCCTCTCCTCTCCTCGAGTCTCCTCTCCTCTCCTCGAGTCTCCTCGAGTCTCCTCGAGTCTCCTCTCCTCTCCTCGAGTCTCCTCTCCTCGAGTCTCCTCTCCTCGAGTCTCCTCTCCTCTCCTCTCCTCTCCTCTCCTCTCCTCTCCTCTCCTCTCCTCTCCTCTCCTCTCCTCTCCTCTCCTCTCCTCTCCTCTCCTCTCCTCTCCTCTCCTCTCCTCTCCTCTCCTCTCCTCTCCTCTCCTCTCCTCTCCTCTCCTCTCCTCTCCTCTCCTCTCCTCTCCTCTCCTCTCCTCTCCTCTCCTCTCCTCTCCTCTCCTCTCCTCTCCTCTCCTCTCCTCTCCTCTCCTCTCCTCTCCTCTCCTCTCCTCTCCTCTCCTCTCCTCTCCTCTCCTCTCCTCTCCTCTCCTCTCCTCTCCTCTCCTCTCCTCTCCTCTCCTCTCCTCTCCTCTCCTCTCCTCTCCTCTCCTCTCCTCTCCTCTCCTCTCCTCTCCTCGAGTCTCCTCGAGTCTCCTCGAGTCTCCTCTCCTCGAGTCTCCTCTCCTCGAGTCTCCTCTCCTCGAGTCTCCTCTCCTCTCCTCGAGTCTCCTCTCCTCGAGTCTCCTCTCCTCGAGTCTCCTCTCCTCGAGTCTCCTCTCCTCGAGTCTCCTCTCCTCGAGTCTCCTCTCCTCTCCTCATAATCAGTAGGCAATTTTATATATGTTTAACAGTACAGTATGATCATCTATATGTTTCTATGCTTATAATTCAGTCTTAAAAAATATTTTGCATTCTTCCCTTGACTGTATTCAAAACCACATTTTAGTATATTTGATAGATTGTGTTCTGCAGCTTGTCAACACAGTTATTATAAACTTTCATATATCTTATCTAGAGTCTATTTTCCCTTCCTGTTGCTACTGTTGACTTTATTTCTTCTCTGACTTCAATTTAACTTACAGAACATAATTTCAATATTGTTTTAAAGATGTGAAGAATATTTAGGTGTTTTTAATTTTCACAGATACAATTACAAGGTAGTTTACAACTAAGCATAATTTTGATGTACAGTAGCTGCCTTTTTTTCCCCTCAAACTATCCCAAGAGATGAAAGCAGACCTTTAAAGATAAAAGTGAATTTAAAAATATAATGAAAGTGTTTTTAATATCTTAGCTTTTGCCATAAGCTTTGCTATATACCATGCAAATTGACTGCTTCTGCATGTGGTAACCGTATTGTGCATTTTTCCCTCTTGGATAATGTGCTTTCTCCTACTTCAAAGAAACTTAAAATAATTGGACTCGTGTTATATGTAGCAAACC
This sequence comes from Poecile atricapillus, assembly GCF_030490865.1. Classification (NCBI taxonomy): domain Eukaryota; kingdom Metazoa; phylum Chordata; class Aves; order Passeriformes; family Paridae; genus Poecile; species Poecile atricapillus. Next base: position 54,943,700 of record NC_081249.1, on the reverse strand, counting down.
AGGGTGAAATTAATTGAAATTGATGTTAATTGTATTATTTTCTTAATTGCTGCAAATGTGGGTCAACAGTACCATGGACTTCATATAGATTTTAATAGAACTGTGAATTATAAGATATTTTTGGATTTGCTTCAAGCATTAAGTTCTCAAAAAAAAATTAATCATCGAATCTCATATGTAATGCCATCCCAGTGAGAGCAGATTTTGAGTGGCATTTTATGAGTGGATATTCACTTTGGGAGTGTACAAGACATGCTTGGATTGTTGTTCTAATGAAGGAACTCATAGTGTGTTTTCTAGCAGACTTACCTAGCTTCAGATGAAGAATCTTTTTGCAGATAAAGGACAGAGCACGGTTCAGCTGTTATCATAAAGGTGTCTGGTGACATTTCCTTGGGGTGTTCACTGTGGTATCCAGTTGCTGGTGTAGAAGATCAGATATTGCCCTAAAGACCTATGTCACACCTCTCAACTCTGCGTGAAAGCTTTCATTGCCTTGGGGCATCTGAAATGGCATTATTCATCTGTGTCTAATGGAGATGAGGAGTTGTAAAGGAGATTTCAATTACTCCAAGTAATGTGGGTAAATGCTCATGCAAGATACAAGCAATAAATTAGATGTCATCAATAAAGTGCTTCTTGGAAAAATTAATCAGGCCACCACAAGAAAAGAATAACTTTTTCTCCTATCAGTACACAGGACTGAATATAATATCATGAAAAACAAATTAAGAAAAAAACAACCAACCAACCAAAAAAAAAAAAAAAAAAAAAAAAAAAACCACAAAAAACTGTCATGGTTTACTCAGAAATAAAATTCTCATAGGAGAAATACAGTGCCTGAGAAACTCTCAACAATGAAGTGTAAGTCAGTAGAAAAAGCTGCAAAGGAATTATTAGTTATTAGTTATATATTAGTTATTATTCACTATTTCAAAGAATACATTTAAAAAATGTACAATTTTACAATTATACAATAATTTATATGATTACTACTATTTTTAAAATGTGAAAAATGTAGCTAAAAGAATTAACGGGTAAAAAATTTGCATGTGGCATGAAGGTTTTTCAAAAATTTTTTTTTAAATTTTCAGAAAAAAAAAGATTTAACATTACCGTCCACATGAATCCAAAAAAATTTTGAAGTAGATAAATAAAAACTTAATAGCATAAATATGGAAAAGCATCAAAAGTTCATTATCAGAAAGGTGGCTACCCAGAAAAAAGATAAATTTGAAAAATAAAAATATGTATTCAAATGAAGAGAGCATGAACTCTAGAACTTCAAATGTGTATGTTTAGCAATGTATGCTCTATTACCTTATTTACACTTCATATAGGTATGAAAACATCAGTAAAACAAATGTTAAAAGTTATTGAAAAATATCTGATCCAAAATGTTGATAGATTTTTTTGAGAAGGAAGATAACTCTCAGAGGATGTCCTGGCATATAACAGGGAGTTGTCGACACCAAGAGTTTTCTGTAGGAGGAGTTTGGTGCTCAGGGGGAGTCTGATGTTCACTTAAAGTCTGAAAGCTGCACCCTGCAGGTTCCACCAGCCAAGCAGTAACACTTTCACTTGGTTTCTCATCTCTGTACCATATGTGGTATTCACAGATTTTCAGCTATAACATGGCTGGGGCAATGGTCACTAGACCCCTAGGCAATGTCTAAAACCAGTCAGACCAACACAAACACTGACAAGTCCTTAGGCTCACTCCTTTTAAGTGCAAAATCTTTATTGTTGTTGTTGTTGTTGTTGTTATTATTATTATTATCATTTCCTTTATTATTGCTAAAAATCATATTTACCTGTTGCTTACTTGACAGTATTTCCTACTTTCCTGAAACATTTAGTGCTTCCATAGATGGAACATAGATCTTAGGCTCTTAGGATGCACGATCTTTTGAGGTGAGAAGTGTCTTGTGAAAGGTGATAGTCTGCTAAGGGCTCATGCAATTTTTCCTTCAGGATTGCCTCCAGAAGGTAGTTTTCTAAACCGAAGGATCTCAAAAATTACTTCCTTAAGTGGTGCAAAGGTCAAACCAAGGCTTAAAACAAATCAACTGACACAGTCTGAATAACAGATTGATCTATTTTAACAAGTATATGTGCCTGAGATTTTAAAGGGTCTGACCTTCCCCCTGTTCTGGTTATTTCTGCTTTTCTCCTTGTTCTTTGAAGTCCAGAGTCTGTTACACATTGTATCTTGATTCCTAACTTATAACTTACAAACTGATACTTCTGAAGAAACAAGGCTTGTGATCTGAAGCTGAGGTGTTATTTCTACATGGAATTGAACACAAAAGAGTTGAGTAGAAAAGATTAGTTCCCACTGTCGGCCTTGGCATTACGAGGTTTGTTTAGGGGTGTTTGTTCTTAGTGTTTACTACTGAGGGTTTAAATACAAAGAGGAAACATTTGTTTTGGTTATTTTTTTCTTAGAACTTCAATTGTCCTTAGCCTTATTTAAAAGATTTCAGAGCAAAAATTGGCCATGAAGAGTGGGTTCTTTGACAAAGATCGTGATATTGGACTATAAACCTCAAGAAAGGAAAACTAGATTACTCTTAAATGAAAAAAGCTAAAATGGTTGTCTTGAAGATACTTAAGTAATTAAAAAAAGACATCACATTTAAATATTAAAATATGTATTCTTGGGGTTTTCCTTTTCCTTGTTGTTTTTCCTCTTGTTTTTTGATGTTTCTTGCTAAGAAGTGGTTTCATGTCTAGGGACTACTTCCACTGAAGTTATTCTGATCAGAAAAAGGGTTGTTTGTGGTCACCATTGTGTTACATGGGCAGAAAATATTCTGCGTCAGAAGATGATTCTGCTTCAGGGGACCATTCAGAGTACTAGAGATTGATCTTAGCAGCACCCCTGACCCCTTTTCTATGTCTTTCTATCTCTCTGCCTCATATTTACTGTTAAATAAAATCTGTATTATTGACTTCAGCATATGTTTCCGCTTGCACCTTAATTCAGGCAGAGGCACCTCTCACTGGTTGGATCATAACAGTACAGGATATTCTTACAGCAATTTTTAGTGTGTTTGACATCTTTATTATTTACAGATATTTAATGTGATTGCATGTGAGATTATCAAAGGATTTTTTTTTAACTGCTACTGTTGATATGATGACCATTAAACCACTCAAAAAATTGCATTTGCTATTTCTTTTGTATTTTATACAGGTATTTGTTGCCAGTTTAAGTAACAGATGCTCTTGTGTTGAAAAAGATAAAATTTACTGCTGGGGATAGACAAGAAAAAGGAGTAAAACCAATTGTGTATGACAGGCATACAACAGTGAAAATCTCTGAGGAGTTAGCATTACACAAATACCCTATTCTAACAAGTTGCTTGATGTTCATGTTTTGTAGGAGGTTGGATTCAATGACCTTTAAGGCCTTTTCCATCATAAACAATTCTGCTGGGTTTTTTTGTTTTGTTTTTTGTATTTTTTGTTGGTGTTTATATGGAAAAGGCCATTTACCTGATGTCTTTAGAAGAGCAGAGAGTTTTCATTCACATATCCTTACAGTATCTATCTGTAAATAAACAGAACAATACTTGCTCCTCCTGTACCGTGGAGGGATGAGGAGGAGAATCAGAAAAAAGTTAAACTTTTGGGTTGAGATAAGGCCAGCTAAATAATTGAAATAAAATAAAGTAAAATATAATAATATTAACACAATGAAAAGGGAAGCAGCAGAGAGAGAACAAGATTATTTAAGAGCAAATTCAAGAAAACAAAAACCCCAAGTGATGACTAATACCACTCGCACCCCCTACCAACCAATCCCACCAGTCCCCAGGCAGCTCATGGCCTACTTCTCCCAGTCTGCACACCGAGCCTGATGTTTTATGGTATGAGAAATCCCTCTGAGCACTTCAGATCAGCTGTCCTGGTTATGCTCCCTCACAGCTTCTTGTGTCCCTGCTCACTGGCAGAGCACGGGCAGTGGAAAACTCCTGGGCTTATTTTAAGTGCTACTGGGGAAAAATAAAAGGATTGGTGTGTTATTAACATTATTCTCATACTGAATCCAAAACACTTCACTATACTGCTTAGTAGGAGGAAAAATTAACTCTTTCTAAGCCAAAAGTAGGCCAGCCCCCAATGATACGTGTGTATGAGCTGGGTTTTTCCCTGACAGTCTACCTTTTCCTGTCTCTGCTTGATAAAGAGATACAAGCAGTGTCATTTTTCATCTCAGTGACATGTCCACTACTCAAACACCCCAAGCAGCCTTATAGCACTACTCTTGATATAATTCCGGCATGTCAAAATCCTCCTTGTACTTCAGGCCCTTGAGAGCAGGGTTCAATACTTCAGGTGGCACCTGGTGGCAGCTGGCTTCTGTCTTTTTAATGTAGTCCAGCAGGTGATTGCCTTCCTTTCTTTGCTGCGTGAAACTATTGGTGATGCATGTTTAGCTTCTTCTCCTTCACATTGCTATGCTTTTCCAGCAGCCTGCTTTCTAACCAGCAAGAGCCTACTCTTTGTACTTTTTGGCTGCTCTGGAATTATTCTATCCAAGGGCAGGTCTTCCCATTTGCTTTTGTTGAGCATGATGATATTCCTCCAGCCTGTGGATGTCCCTCTAGGTAGCAGCTTTCTCCATCGTATCAGCTGCTCCCTACAACCGGCTATTGTCTTTGGACTTGTTGGGTATTTCTGTCCCACCTTTCTGGTCTTTAGTGGCATTACAAAGTCAACAAAGCACATTTTCTCTTCTTTGAAGGCTGTCAAGCAGACTTTGCCGCTTCTTTGTTAGCTGTGCCTACTCACCTCCTTGTCCTTCCTGCAACTGGCATGGCTTACAGAGGGGAGTGACAGACACCTAGTAATGGGCCTCTACTTCCCTAAGATTTTTTTCTTCCCCAAAGAGTGGAAATTTGTCTGGAGATACTTCTCTACAATAATGTAAAAGCATACTACTGAAATTACAGCTCTGGGATAATTTCCATTAAATACCCTGCTCACAAAAGCAAAAGCGACTTACAGGAACAAAAATAACTCAGCTTCTCCATGTTTCACCATATTGCTTCTCGTTTATAAGAACTGTAACAACTTCAAAGACTTGTTATGCTTCTTGAAATATTCTCTAATCATTAACAACCAGAATGCTCAGTGTCCCAATAGCCGCATGACTGCTGCATTACACATGGGGAGAGACCTCTGTCCACAGCTCTTCTTTCAGGATGTCATTGGTTTCAACCTTTCTAATTTCCACATTGACAGTAACCAACCTTACCTTTGCACAGACCAGCATCAGCAAGAGCATAACAACCTTCAGATTGTTCAAGAGTGCTGTCATTTTCCTGACAGAATGAATTTACATAAACCATAATCAGCAAAGACAGTGGTCAGAATTCATTCTCACTTATACGGATAAAAATCCAGCTGAAATGAGTTAGAATGTGGTCAGATGACATGGAACTACATTCTCACATGGTAATAGAATTTATCATTTTGAACCCTGAAGTATAATTCCTTGCGTTTATGTTTGTACATTTGAAATATTATTTTGCCAGTCTACCTGATGCTTGGCAGTATCTGTTTGTCCAAGTAGCACATACAGCACTGTGTTTAATAATAACTGTGAATTTCAATGATAGCATTATATACTATATAGTAGTATATAGTATCTCTCTGTCTCAAAAAAAAAAAAAAAAAAAGATAAGGAAAAAAAGGGCAGGTAAAATACACATGGATCTAAAAGTCTAAAAAAAATACAAGGTAAAGAGAAATTTCCCAGCTTAATGACTACTGTGAGTCTGACCCCATACTAGCTTTATGCTGCTAAATAATTAAGGGGAACACTTGATTCAGAGCAAATACTTAAAATTAATGAAGTCCAGTACTCATTAATCCTGTTAGAGAGAAGTGGCTTAGTAAGAACTCTAAGGTTTTCTCTTTCTGTTAAATCCATAACAAACATCAATATTAAATCCTATACACAATATAAAACCCCAGAATTTGTCTGTGGACATATCATGTGCCTGATTATCAAAATTAATTGAGAGTTCTTATTGGCTTGAAGCATGAGAAGGATGCCTACAAAATAAAAATACAGAACATAACAAAAGTTCAGCATTTTTTGGTTGTTATTTAATTTTTAATTATTATTGTTATTAATTGATTATTATATTATTTTTTTTATTCTGGGTGTGTTGTGTCTAGCTGAAATGGAGTTCATTTTCCCCACATCAGGCCTCATAACTCTGTGCTCTGCATTGGTAGCTGAAAAGGTGTTTTGGCTCCTGCTGAGCAGGGCTGGCACAGCCTCAGCGCTGTCACTCCAACATTCCACCCTCCCCAGAAGTCTGTGCATGGGCAAGATGTTGGGAGGGCATATAACCAAAACAGCTGGCCCAAAGTGGCCAAAGGGGTATTCCATGCCACATGATGTATTCATGAAAGAGTAACAGCCGAGATAAAGAAAGAACAAACTGGAGCAACCACGACATGTGCTGAAGTCTTGCTTCCTGGGAAGTGGCCAGATATTGCGTGCTGACAGGAAGAAGAGAATAAAATTTTGGTTTTATTTTCCTTTGTTTGTGTACTCATGAAGTTCACTGCTGTGTTAGTAAACTGCCTTTATCTTGACCCACAAAGTGTTTTTTCATCTTATTTTCTCCCCCCATCCTGCTGAGGAAGGGAATAATAAAGTGGCCTGCTGGGTGCCTGGCATCCAGCCAGGTTCAAACAGCCACACTGGGAGAAAGCAAAATGGTATTTTTTTAATACACAGCATTTAGAGTTAGGCACTGATAATATTTCTAGTGGTACTGCAGATTTTCGGGTAAGTCAGCTAGGCAAGAATCTGTCATTTATATCAAATGTACAAAAGGCATATATTTTCTGATTCAATGCCATGTTAGAGTTTAATTAATTCCTGTCAAGCTTTAGGTACTGGCAAGGTAGGCAAACAAGCAGAGTTGGTATAAAGAGGTCAAATAATTGAGACTATCCTAGAGGAAATCCTGTTAAGAAAAGAGAAATTTTAAAATTAGGAGATGTAAAGAACTGAGTTAAACCTTTTGTGTTAAACATGGATCCAGGACCTATAGAGTCAGTTGGTATAACCTGGAATTTAATTCACAATTTTTAGGGGTGTTTTAGGGGACTTTATTAGTTTTTACAACTTTAGAAGCTTACAATTTCAAAAGATTCTAAAAGAGTGAGCATTTTATTCCTTGGAAATGTTCAGGGTCAGATTGGAAAGAGCTTTGGACAATTTGATCTAATGAAAGCTATCCCTGCCTATGACATGGTGGCTGGAACTGGTTGATCTTTAAGGTACCTTCCAACCCAGCCTGTTTTATGATTTTTCCACTATTCACTGAACTCTAAAGTGGACTAATGTAATTTAAAAAAGAAAAAAAATAAAAAAGATACACAGAAGAATAAAAAAATAAAATTAAAGAAATGAAACAAATAAAATTAAATGAATTAAACATACATCTACAAAAATACTTAATTTAGAACATTCAAATTTTCAAGTAAGAAAAAAGTTCAAGTTTGAAATTATCAGATTACAACAGAAATTAATAAAATATATTTCTATTTATAATTTAGGTATCTAATAATGGAGGTTTAGTCTTGAAAATAAGAAGATGTTCTCCTTAATTAAATTCTGAAAAGGTCAAGATAGCTTAGGCTAAATTTTGGTCACTATTCATAGGTGTCTCCTTATGTATATGGTTTGTCTTGTCCATTTTCTTGGCTTTTCCACTGCTGTTTTCTTGCTTCAAAAGATCACAGTATGTGGTAGTCGTATGCCTTTTTACCCTGTCATTATAGTAGTATGGAGATTACTCTCAGTCAAAAGATGAGAAGGCAGTTATGTTGATTTGAGATTTTCACAGTGCTAAGATCATGAAAGTTTTGGCAATATTTTTTCTGATCTTTCAAATGACAGAGAAATAATACAAAATATAATGATAGGCATTTCAGTCTGACTTATAAGTGAAAAAATTGACAGAGTGAATTTTTTTATGTGAAACCATTTACAGTTTTTCCACAGATATGTATCTACTCTCATCACTCTATCAATGTTTTTATTCTGTATATAAACCTAAAAATACGGGTATTTCTTATGATGACAATAATGATCAATATTTTATATATATGCCCTTTAATTTACTGAAAATCCCTGATTCAAGGACCTTTGGTAAACAAAGCAAACAAAAAGTAAAGTATAAGCTATGATATAAGATGCTTCTAGCTTAAATAGTTTTAAAATCTTTTGCTTAGTCAACCTAATTTCAAACATTCTCTTTCCACTAAAGGAAACAACAGAAACTGAATGGTGTATTCACACATCTGAGTAAAAAACTCCTAGTATTTTACCTGCAGAAAGTTTACAACTAATTCATGTTAGGATTAATTTTGAAGAAATGCTTACAGCCCTAAAAGTTAACCTTCAGAATCTGCACAAGGATCACTTTGTAATCAGTGAGAAGAAAATAAACACCTACAGAAGAAATTTCAGGTTGTTATAAGATAGACAGCTACCATAAATTAGATGTGGAGATATTTATTCCTCTTCTTTGGCCATAATGAGAGTGTAGGATAACTTAAATGGCAGCTGCTAGAAATCTAAATTTAGATGAAATTGCTCTGTGCCTTTTTATATGCGAGTAAGTTTAAAAGGTTCTTTTCCATTAAACTCAACTAACTTTAAAGCCCATTTCAAGGAATAAAATGCATCTACTCTTTTGTACTTAATCATACTTGTCAGGGCTAATAAATTAAACACATCCAGGACCATTTTCTGACACTGAAGCCAGGTGCCACAGAAAGGCTTGTGCCCAGACTATTGAACTCTGTTTCTCCCTGGATAAGTGTACCCACAACCACCCAAGAGGGACGGGACTCTTGCCAGGGTGACAACATGCCTGGGGTTGTTCCCACTGGCTAACCAGGTAAACAGCCTGTGAACACTGTGGCACTGGCTTATTTTATGAAGTGATTAACTTCTTGTCTCTCAATGCGCTTTATTGAGGGTGTATAAAATACAAAATTACTGACGCATTGACAGACTTCATTAGTAGCAGGGCTTATTTTGGAATTTACCCATGTAATTATTATGTTCTACTTAAGTGAAATGGATGACATGAAGTGAAATGAATATGAGTTATAGCAATAATAGAATAGCAATAAACAAGTGGTTTCTTAGTACACATGTCATGGGTTCTCAGGTGCTTAAAGGGATTGCTGAAGCACTGTTCAACATTTCAGAGCTCTATGAAGTGGTAACCCTATTCTTTCTACTGTCCTAGTCTGAGATCTTAGCTCACTGTGCTGGTTTGGGATGAGGCAATTTTTTTCACTGTAGCTGGTATAGGGCTGTGTTTTGGATTTGTGGTGAACACAGGGTTGATAATATAGAGCTGTTTTTGTTGTTGCTGAGCATAGGAGACTGGAAGGAGACACAGCTGGGACAGGTGACCCAAACTGGCCACAGGGATACTCCAGACCATGTGACATCATGCTCAGTATATAAAGTGAGGGGAAGAAGGAGGAAGGGGGGACATTTGTAGTGATGGCATTTGTCTTTCCAAGTCAGCGTTACATGTGATGGAGCCCTGCTCTCCTGGAGGTGGCTAAACATCTGCATGTCCATGGGAAGCACTGAATTCCTTGCTTTACTTCGCTCCTGTAAATGTCTTTATCTTAACCCAAGATTTTCTTAACTTTTATTCCCAGATTCTGTCCCACTTCAGTCTGGTGGGGGAGTGAACAAGTGGCTGTGTGGGTGTTGACTGCTGACTGGGATTAAATCATGGCAATCATAAATAAAACGGAATAGATAAAAAATAGTTTGTTTTTTTTTTTAATTCACTGTGTATGAATTGTATATCCTAGGTTGAAAATAACATTTTAAAATCCTGCTTTAGTGGTACACAGGGATAATTTTAGGGGTAGAAAACAGAAAAATATTGATTTCTGGCCAAGAAAAGCCTCCTGGTTACACAAGAAAATGAGAAGTAAAAGTGACCAATATTACACTCTCCTTATGGACCCCATGAATCAACACTTGTCCCTGCTACTTAAGAACAATCACCTGATGGTTACTTAATGCAAGAAGTCCCTGACTGCAAATTTGGATCTATTACATCCCAAAGTTAAGAACCTTAAAGGAACTCCTGAACATTCAACTATCAAGCAAAATTTGTGAATATTTGTTTTCTATGACAAGAGTGTTAAGCTCAAATGAACATAATATATAATTTGCCTAATTTTCTTTAAATTTGAACCAATATTTTTCACCAATATGTTTTTTGAGATTGTTCAATGGAAAATTTTGTTTGAGCAGCTCTTCTTTATCATGTTATATCTTAGGAAAACCCCTGAAATATCTTAAGATTGCTTGAAGAACAAGCAAGAGACACTGAAGGAATCACCACTGATGTTTGTGTCAGAACCACTGTATACTCTAGCACTTTGGACCAAATGCTGGCAGGGGAACAAGAGCTAAGTCTTCAAATGCAACTGTCAGGGGATTTTTTTGGAAAATCAATTATAAAAATCAGAACTAATTCGTTGGTGTTTTCATAATTAAAGGTCAATGGTTTAAACGTCAAATACCTTTAGTAAACACTCTCATTCAGTAAAGTCTTTGCTCAGTACTTTAGTAATTAGGCATAAGGCTAAATTGTTCTCCAAATACCAGAAGTTGATGATATTACAGAATGTAGATCAAAGCTAATTCATAAAGGATACACATTTTGGGGGGAAAACAGAATGTGTTATCAGCTACTTTATACCCTTTATAAAACTAGGTGTGTGGACTAAGTGCTACAGAATTTATTGAACAAAAACTATTTTTTGAACAAAAAAACTTTATGTTTTAATCTGTACCATTTGTTTAATCTTCATTTCTCTGCTTTTCTTTGTCATCATGCCTTTCAATTTGTTTTTTCCTATCTAAAAATGATTTCCTTTGTCTCATTTAAGTTCATGAGATATTCTGGAAACAGAAATATTCAGTGTTGGATGCTGAAATATTCACTAATAGTGAGTAATGTCATAAGAAAATAGGTAAAAGACAAAAGTAAACCTACCCAAATTATTAGGAGCTAAAAATCCCCAAAGACTTTGAGAATTCTACTTTTTTCTGCAAGACTGATGTTAAATCATAACAGCTAAAGCACAATAATTTTATGCATATGTGACTAGATACATATATATTGATACATTTAAGTTGAAAAAATTTCAAAAAATTAAGAAATATCTCCCTCTTAAGGTTTGTTTCCTTCTTTCAGCATAGTGCTAAGACAGAGAGATCCGCACTTGGGACCCCAAATTTATGATAATAATAATATCGCAGCATGCAACATCAGTAAAACACAATTTTAAATTTCAGCAAGACTGATAAAAATTAACAGCAAAACCTGTATGAACCATGGCAACAGGTTTCCATTTTGTGAACAAAAATCAATTATTATAAGAGAAATTCACATAAGAAATATTATAAAAGGTTCTCCCTGTAGTCTTTTCATCAGACTTCAAAGGGACTTTTCTCAAACACATTAATAATATACTATAATTCAAAGGTTGCACTCATGTTGCAATATTAGCTGTAAGAAGCAAGAGAACTGAAAGATGCACACACTAAGAAGAGCCTTTGTTTCTTCTGAAGAGAAATAATAATTTCAGCAACAGAAGGTTTCCATGGGCTTTTAAATTTCAAACAGGAAAAGAAACATATTCTACATTTTCTGGGACTATCTGAAGTAAGACAAAGAAATCAATACAATCCGAATGAAATAGAAATGACAACACCAGTGTGGTTTTCCAAAGATCAAAGATTGAATAAAGACAATACTACTGAAAAATGAGAAGGGTACTTCTTCACTCTTCATGGGTGGAAATAAAAATAGAATGACATCGCCAGTTCTATTATCTACAATACAAAAAAAGAAAATGTTTGAAACACAACACTCAATTATTGCAGATTAACCATTAATTTAAAAATTAATTAATTTAAATGTAATTAAAAAATTACAGAATAATTTGAAATTCCTATGCATAGAATATATATAGGAAAATATATCTATATAGGAAATGAACAAGTGATACCAGAAAACAGTTTAAAGTAGAAGAAAAAAGAAAAATTACCTCTGTGAGGTGATATATCAACAGCACAAATAATCAGGTGGTCTACTGACAGACAAGTTTAGATTTTTTTTCTAAAAATATATCCAGTTGAATTACAAATGAACAAAGAGAAGCTTCACATTTTATATTTTATTGAAATATTTCTTCTGCTGTTTGGTTTTTTTTTCCTAATATACAGTGCTTACAGTTCTAAACAGTAGTCATTGGACAAATTGAATATTGTTAGAACACTTCCCCTTCCCCTTCCCCTTCCCCTTCCCCTTCCCCTTCCCCTTCCCCTTCCCCTTCCCCTTCCCCTTCCCCTTCCCCTTCCCCTTCCCCTTCCCCTTCCCCTTCCCCTTCCCCTTCCTCTTCCCCTTCCCCTTCCCCTTCCCCTTCCCCTTCCCCTTCCCCTTCCCCTTCCCCTTCCCCTTCCCCTTCCCCTTCCTTTTTTTTTCCTCTGAAGGATAAATGTGAAAAGTCAGAGCCCTATAAAATACCATTTATTTTTCTTTAACTCAGCTAAGGCACTCTAACAAATAGCAGCACTGTCTTTTGAACCTGGTTCTGTGGTAAAATCTTTCACTGATTGTTGGGATTTCTTTTATACATATGAATATCCCACCCCAAACAAAGTTGTCAGAAAATTTGCAAAATTTGTTTGGAAGTCTCTCTCAAGCATTCCCAGTCTCTAATCTAGTAATAATAACAGCTTGGGGTGGGTTTTTCTTTTTGCTTGTTTGGATTTTTGAAGGGATGGGAAGGGATAGGAATGGAAGGGATAAATATTTCAAAGGTGCATTTAATAGGAAGGCTTCTTAGACTTAAAACTCAGATTACTGTATTCTTGGCTTCATAGTGAAAAAAGCCCCAGTGCAGGTCAGATTTGTGCAAGGAGGAGAGGAGGTGAAAAGGAGACAAAAAGGGAAGACCAGATGTTAAGAAACATTTGACTGTGCAGAGACTCATGGACACACAGAATTGCCTATGACACATAATTGTTGAGTCAAAAAGCATTGAAAAACCTGCAAAAATTCGATAGCATCCTAAGACACGAGCAATGTTAAAAAAGATTTTGATGGGTTGAGTGATCCTTGGTCATTTTACCACCAATATCTTCACGTTCTGTGCTGTGGGTTTTTTCTTTCTTTTGGCTGTATAGGACAATTTTCTGCTTTCCATTATAAATTTTTCAGGGTATTGCAGGACAAGTTAAGGATTTACAAGTTCATCTAAAAAATTTAATTACAAAGATTTTTTGCCTTTTTTTTTAATAAAAAAAGTGAGAAAAAGAACCACCATGAAGTCAGACTTTCTAAAAGTTAATTTAAACAGAAAATCATATTTTGTATACTGTGGAAATACTGTATTTACTCTTTAGCCATAGGAAAATAAAATTAAGTAATTTGGAAAAGTAAGGGGATTTTATTTCAATACATCCATCAGTACTAATCTGTATGTTGTACAGATATATCTGTGAAAAAGGAACCACCTTAATTGTCTAACTCATTTATGCCAGTCCCAGAGAAGATAATGAGATGATTAATGTAATTAACATCAGTAGAATTTGGCTTATGTGTTAGAAATATTAGTGGTGCTTGGAATGCTTAATAAGTACTCAATTATAATTAGTATTTCATAATCCTTACTCCTCTGTTGGTGTAAATCCTTAATGCTTTACTAAAAATATTAGTACATGTTTTTCTTTCATGCAAAACCTTTAAAAAGTAAAAACGAAACTTAATGGAGAGATTGCAGAAAATTAAAATCTTAAAATATATTTTATAAAAAATATATTTTATAAAAATATATTGTTGTTGCTATATAAAATAACAATATTTTTCTTTTAAATTATGAAAAATTTACAAGAATTTAATTGTTTAATTTTATTTCACATGCCATTTCATTTATTCTTTAGTTTTCCTTTCAATTTTAAAGCTATAATTAAAGAAGGAAGAGATGTCTTGATAGTCAGTGAATGTTAACCATGTATAGTTTAACTGTTCTTTCATTCCAAACTAAATAGAAGAATGTGAATAAATTCTTAATAAATGCAGAAACATTTGTTATTTGGTTTTCAGTTTTTGTAATTAGCAGTAAATTGTGTTTGTTTCTTACACATACACAGTTACAGTGTTTACTCCTAATGACTTAAACCATTCTTACTGTTCTTCTTGTGTTGACAGTGACATCCCTACAACAGGTGACTTTCTCCTAAGCTGTAGTACAGTTCTGTGCCAGCATGTCCAATATAACAAGAAAGCAAAAGTCCCCTAAGCAACAAAAGCTACCAAACAGAATCAAAACTGTCAATGTTCCTTTGGAAGTTCAGTCAGTAAAACATAAAAAGCTGGGCTTAAGGTATGCAGCTGCATGAGGGAAGGAGCTTTACAGAAAGTAGAGGAGTAAAGAGATTTTGAAGAGAACAGGATTCCTTCTTTTGGTGACACTAAAATATTCTGGGGTCTTGGTGACCCCATCAAACCACCATCGAATATTAGAACTGGATCTGAGCAGGAAAAAGAGTGAATGAGGGCAGGAACTGGATGCAGATCTTCCACAATTATTAATTTCATTGAGTTATTTAAGTTGTTTTCCCAAGGAAATAATGGGCATAGCTTGGAGAGCAATTCCCTTCAGTTTCAGCTTCCAAAAGGCAACAGGATGTCTCTTCAACAGGAGTGACCCCTTCATCTCCACATAGTTCTCTACCATTAATGTCAGAATGCTTTGTACTCTCCTGCACTCTCACATGCTCTGGAGTCTTGCACTAAGACACATAGCATATGTCCTCTTCTTCAGAAGCACTGCTTAATGCATACAATGGAATAATCACATTTCAGACATTTTGGCATGAAAATTTTTAAAAATAACAATTATGACTAAGTAGCTCTGGTCAGAGGAGTAAGGGGATCTGACAACATGCACAAAGAAAAATAAAACTTATTGAGGCAGTAAGAAAGATGAGCAGCAACATGAGCATAAAACTCATCCAATCACTGATAACAAACACAGGATCATGAGCAATGCTAGGGCTCTGACAGAGTTCCTGTGACACTCAGTATCCTGGTAATCTGGCAGCAACAGCCAAACACATAAATGCCTCTTCAATACACCTAAGAGTTGCACTGCCTTTTGACTCCACCAGAGTGATTTGAGAGTATCACACCACATGGATAATGTGGATGGCATCCTGCTCCTGCTGCTGCTATTGGTAAAGAGTCAGAATGTCAAGAGGCAGAGTGTTGGCAATCTGTCTTTGACAATGACGTTGATCAAAGGACAATGTATCTGAGCCAGAGTATCAGTATTGCAAGAACAGAGATGAAATTTATACTAATGACAGAATATTGTGAATTGTGTCTCCAATGGGTTAGAAAACTTGAGTTCTACCTAGTTTAAACTTGAGTTTCCCATGCCATTTATGTTTGGAACCACAGATTTTCTTCCTTTGTTTTATTCAGCAATACATAATACAGCCATAGCCTGAGGTTCAAACTTTTTCTCTATAATCAAAGTAGAAACTTTAACCTCAGTCCACATAACCCAGGTATTGCCAAACTCATCAGATTACATCTATGGGGTATATATATATATATGTCTTAGTTTCCCCTTCTAGATATTTTCTATTTTATATTAATAATTAAATAGCAATTGCCTCCAAGAAAAAAAACAAAACAAAACAAAACCTCATATACACAAGGAAACAATTATAACTGTTACAGTAGAATTCTGAAAAATTATTTTTTTTTCATGGTATGACAGCGATCTCGTTGTCTTCTTTCACAGGACTGTTTCATTTAATGTAAGTGGGAATTAAACTTCTAAATCATATAGGTAGCTTATGAAAAAATGCAGCATCAAACAAGCTGCCTGAGTGCAATACAATGATTAACCTTGTGGTAGCTACTTGCATGCTTGAAAGTTATATTGAAAATAACATCAGAAAAAAAATAAATGACAAATAGCTCCATTACAAGCTGAAGAGAATATTTTATTCTTATTTGAACATTGCTGACAGGGTGAGCTATAAAGAAAATAAGAACTGTGTTGTAGAAAGCATTTTTTATTCTCTTCTCATTTTTCATTGAATAGTTTGAATAAGTTTCCATCTCACATAGTTTGACAAAAAAAAAAAAAAATCATCTGGATTTAAGAATCACTACATTGCTCTTAGGTTAAACCAGTTCTGAAAACTCCATCAGAGTATATCAGTCATACCATCTGCATGAATATAGCTAATAATTTAAATATTTTTTTCTTACAAGAAGAATAAAAGTTAACTAAGGATAATAGCACTGACTGAATTAATTAGGAATCTATAGAGTAGGATTGAAGTTTGTATTGTGAAAAGTAGTACATAATAACACATCTCCAGCTATTGGCTATTAAAAAAATAGCAGAAATCAGTCCAAATGTCTCTTGGTAGGCTCCACTGTGTAAAATTAAGGTGCAGATCTCCTTGTCACAAGGCATTATGGTTATTAAAAATTTATGGAGGAAATAATTCCCTTGATAGCCATTAGAAAACAAAAATATAACTGCAGGTTTGTGAATTTGCAGATTGCTGGAGGGTTGCAGACTAGTCTGGCAAAATATCACTGCATGTGGGTCCTGTTACTATGATGCTTCACAGTAATCTTTCAGCTCCTGTTTAAGACAGAATGCTGGATTGATGGGCCTCTGGGCTGACATGCTGTGTATATTCATTTGTATGATTGTAATTGCTTTTTTTTTTTTTTTGGTAATAATAGCTTAGCTGTCCATAGAAACAAGAAGTTTTCTGAAAATGTGTGCCTGTGGATTCTGAGGACATCAGGTAGAATAAAGCTATACTCTATTTTCAATTAAAGGATAACTGTTCCTTCCTCTTGAAGATTTTTCAAGTTGTCAGACTAGCCTTCTGCTTGGAAAAACTCTTCTATATTACATTAATTGCCTACTTTACATTATGAAGGCTTTTCAAATTTTAATCTGAGAAAGGCAGATATATTGTTGCTGAAATCAGTTTCTATGATTTGATATGATATGATGAACACCATTCTATGTTCTTGGCACAACTGCCTGTGTCAGTGTGACAACAGCCTGAGGGTGGCTTTTGTTTTAGGGTGTATCAATTGCTGCTGCAAATGTTTCTCCCTGAGTTCATTCACTGCTCATTCATACTCAAAAGACTGTGAATGTCTCCCCTACTTAGCCAGACCAACGTGGAGGAAGTGTATGTACACCTCAGCCCAACATAGCTTATAGAACCACACAAGTGTGACAAGAATTTTGATGAGAGCAAGGGGCTTAAGCTGGTTTCAATGCATGTGCTCCCCTCTGGGGACTGGATCTGCCCAGCACTGTGAGAGTGAGCACAGAGTGAAGACCGGTAATGAGAATCCCATTGTTATGGTGATTGAATTGTATATTGCAGTTGCTTTATCTTGGTAAGTGTAACATGCATTTTGTTGTGTCATTGTATCACTCTGTATCACACATAAATAAGAAATACAATGTAGTATCAGATATTTTTAAAATAAGTGATATTAAGCAGTATACCCTCCATGGGTGAAGTACTTAACTTTGTCAGAGACTTGGATTTTGTCATTGATGCTGAGATCTGTTATTATTTTTTGCAATGAACAACATTCCTAGAAAATTATTATTCTGGGACATGGAAATAAGTCTCAGAAAAGCAAAATAAAAGCAAAATCATATGTGTGTCTGTGCGGGCATGTGTATATATAAGTGCATATGTATCTATATGCATGCACATGCATATGTACACAATTTTGTGTACAGTGTGGAGGATAGAGGGGGAAGAACTAACTCTGAAGACTCCTTCAGAGTCTCTGGGCAAAAGAAATCCCAATATCTACACTTGATGTCTTGTTTACAGTAATTTCTGTTCATAAAACTACCCTGTTTAATCATGGTGTAGTAAAGAAAAGCCAATGAGTCATTATGAGATAAACAAGACTGCAAGATCATCATACAATTAATAGCATAAACATTAACTTTTAATTTGGAATATTGACATTAAGAGACTAAGTCTGCCTTGCAAAATTGGAAAGCTTACAGGGTAAGTCAGTGTTCCCCTTCTAATAAAACAGGGTGACTGTAAACACAGTATGTTTCCCACACTTTGTCACTTGCAGAATGGTTGAGTTTGTTGTTTTTATTTTTTTTTTTCTTTTCAGAATAGTAATGTAAACTGTTTCCAGATCACTATGCTCAGTAATTGATTCTTTTCAGAAAAATTGCCCAGCATTAGCAGCTTGTTGTCCAATTAATTACTTTTTTTAATACTGTACTGCTTTTATCATCTGCTGTCCCAATTACATAAAGAATCTGAAAGTTTTCGAGTGTAGTTGAATATTTGCTAATATTTGCTTACAGCTTCGAATTTTGTGCTAATTTGGATGCTGCTTTCAACACCATTATCCAAGATCCTTATGGGGCATTCTCTGTAAAGGTACATCCACTATCAAGATACTTTGTGGTATTACAGGGTTGCAAAGTGAAGACTTCCATGGATATAGAGTCAGGAAAATTTAGTTTGGAAGAGACACATGGACATCTGCTAGTCCAATCCCTGCACAGATCAGGGTCAGCTAGAGAAGGCTGCTGAGGGCTGTGTCTGATTGGATTTTGAGTATCACCAAGGATGAACTCCACAATGTCTCTGTTTAACCTTTTCTGAGTTATGACAATGTCATATTGAAAAAATTTTTCCTCTTAACTGTGTCTTAACTATGTCTGTAGAAAAAAATGCTTGTTTTATAACTTGTTTCTATATATAGGGAAAATTTCTGTTGACTTTCTGTTCTATTTTATCATGTTTTTGTTCTTATTTCTGAAGAAAAAACCAAGCAAAACATTAAAAGATAAATAAAGAAGTGGAATATGGACAATCAAATTAAATAAAGCCTAAGAATACAGCAAGTTTTAGATCTTGGACTGAAAGATAAAATGGATCATAGGCCATCTCTCTGGATTCAAAGAATTGTATTATCATTTGTTAAGAGATTAATTCTTTGGTACAAATCCATCCTCTAGCATAACTTTGTAATGATCCTTCCTAATACTGCAGTAAAATATGATAGTTTATAATGGATATAAAAAAAAAATTGATTAATGGGCAGAATCAGATAGAAGACAAATAATAAAATGCTTGTGTAATACATTTTGGGTGTTGTTTTTTGTTGTATTTTTCCTTTGTTTTTTTTTTTTTTTGTTTGGTTGGGGGATTTTGTTGTTTTGTTTTTGGGTTTTTTTTTGTTTTTTTTTTTTTTTTAATATATGCAGCAATTACAAAATTACTTTAGAATTTTGACATATAAACCCAGAAAATTTTTGTAGTCCAATTGCTTGTTTCAAATGCTGTGTTCTGTGTATTGATGATGCACAACATCAGGTTTCAGAAAACACAAAACACGGTAAATTAATGCTAAGGGGATAATATTGTGCTTTTAAAAAATTTTAAAATTATCCCTATCACAAAATTACAGAACTAAATCAGTGTATATATGTTTTGCTTGTGTAGGACAAATGTTTTTGAATTCAGTTTTAACAGCCACTTTTATCTGATGTATTTATTTATAAATCACAAATTTTGTGAATCATTACAAGTCATTTTTTATAGCTTCTTGTTTTATTTGTTGGAATAAAATGGTATGTGTTAATTAGCCTAGTTGAATGGGTAAAACTCAGACCTTTAGTTTTACCTATACCTTATAATCTTTTAAAAATATTATATTACTCAAGAGTTGAGACTAGGTAAATCCACAGTGTAGCCAATGGAAAAAGACAAGCAGCTCTCAGCATTTCCCTGAAAGAGACTCATCAGTATTTAGACCAAAATCTAAATAATTAGACATTCTTCACTTATTACATTGAAACTTCATATACCTGGTGATTCACTGAAAATGACATTTAGCCTCAAAATAAAAGATATAACTCTAAGGGTCTACAAGCTTTGTGTACATATATGATTGAAATGCTAAGTATAGGGTTTCTCACAATTATAAATTATATGTATAATAATATTTCACCAGGATGTCTATGTCTAACATACTCATTATGACACTAAAACGGTAAGTATGTGCCTCAATTAGTAGAGACAGTATGCAGTAAAAGGTCCTGTTCAGCCTGTCAGTATAAACCTATTGACATAGTCTGGACTCTTTAAGAAGCAAAAAAAGTATTTTTGCAAGAACAGGTGGTACTTATTTTCAAATTATAAACATTGAAGTTAATAAGTAAGTAAACTAAATTTTAAACATTTGCAACTGACTATTCAGCCTTCATTATTTAAAAAAACCTCTTGCTCCTACTGCAATACAGAGAGTACAAGACATACTACCAGAAAATTATCCTAATTTGTTCTAAAAAAAACAATATAGAAAACTAGTGAAAAAATGCACAACCCTTTATAGACTCTATTTTTTTTTTTATTGAAACATATAAAATGCAGATTTTGTCTTTCTACATCAGCATTCTGCCTTCTATATGAGCCCTTCAAGAGGTAAACAAAAAGGTTGAAATGTGTCAAATTGCAGAGGATGTTTTTAGTGACAAAAATTTTGGAATATTCCTGTGATTTTCTTTTACTTGTACTGGTATTCAATCTTTCTGTCTACAGTTCCAATGCATAGAAATAGTTAAAATTATACTCTTCATGTCTGAACTAAATGTGCCATTTCTTTTCTATATGCGTAATACTCCAGTTGCAATGAGTATTGAAATACTTAAGGTAATAAGGCCTTTCTTTTCTAAAATACCATTTATATGATATGCTCATTCAGTTCTGTATTTAAAAAACAATTTAAACATTTTCTGAGTGGAGAAAAGTATGATTATTCATAGGATGAATTCAGACATAGATCAAATATTTCTACAGAGACAAAACCTCTGTACAAATAAGCTAGGTAAATCTAATTTCAGTAAGTTTTGCAAATCATCTTCTATAGTAAATTCAGGGTTCCTTATATCTATTAACATCCTGATTGCTTTAGCTGATTGAAAATACATAAATGGAATAATATATAAATATTTATTCAGAATATATAAAAATATTTGTTTATTGGTTTGAGTCTCTGGCCATTCTATCTTTGGTATATTTATGGTTTATGTGCAGAAACTGTCTCTGCATTTTTATACTCTTAGTTTCTCATATATAATTTTTCTATTTGCACTTTTTTTTTTTTTTCTCTATTTCCAACATACACAAACACCTTTATGGTAAGTATTTACATAATTCTGAGATATATTTCTGTATGTACTACAGGTTTTAAAGTGAATATGATTATGTTGATGTGACTATAATCTTCAAATCTACGTCTGTCTCTGTGGGAAACAAAAACTGCAAAACAGAATTCTGTTTTCATATAATGCAGGAAAGATACATGGATCCTTGGTCACCAAGATTTTGCCATTAAAACATCTTAAAAGGGGCTTTTTATTGAGTGTGCTGTCTAAATCAGCTTTCCCATCAATTTTGCAGCCATTTGTAGTCAAAAGTAACGAGTGTCTCAGCTCATAGGTTTCAAAGTAATATATTAGAAAATCAAAGTAAGAGTGCAGTGAATAGAAACTGCATTGAACTTCAGAAAGCAATATTGATAGGGTTTTTTTCCTGCTGAGGCAATTATGGTGAACAGCAAAAGCTGGTTTTGATGCTATTAGCTGTTGACAATTTAATTATTCCAAGGATTTTCTTAAGAAGGTTCTTCAAAGTATTAATGTGTTGCCCAACACAAAGTTAAGTTGTTTTTTCTTTTTCTTTTTTTTTTTTTTTTTAACAAGGAATTATAAATTGCTACTAGATTGCATTTAAAACATAATATGGATGAAAGCTTTAAAACTAGAAATATGTTTTTTCTGAAGCTGGCTGAATTAAAAATGCCAATGCAAGAGGTCCAATATTTAAATATACATCCAGAAAATAAAGAAAGAGTAGAAAGGGGTAAACAGAAAGGAAAATAGAAAGGACTGTAAGTCTTGTTAGAACTGTCAGAAAATCCTCAGTGTCCTTTTAGACCACGATGCTGAAGATTTCTAAATGGTTTACCAAGAAGGATCTGTGTTTTAATGAATGAAATAATTAAAAACTGTCACCTCGCCATGATGGAGCAATGATTATTACCTGTTACATTTTGGTTTTCTTCTTATAGTTATTTTGCCTACAGCTGTCAGAAGCAGACTACTGCATAAATCATTGCCTAGAAAAATAACCTGTACTTGCACAGAACTTCATGAATGAAATGAAACAAAAGGTGTTGAAAAGATCTCAAGAAAGTTATATGGCTTGAAATTTTCATTCATTTAAGATCTGAAATACAGAAAAGTCAGAAGAATCTCCAGGTGGGTATTTACTGATTGCATATACTGCTATGCTGGAGACTTGCCAAAAAATTTCTCCTTAGGTGCCTGACTGTAACCATAGAAATGATCTCAGAAGCTCACAAAATTATTTACTGGTTTGTTTATTTGTGAAACATTAATATGTAATTATCTCTTCTGGACTCAGTTGTAAACAGATAACCTCTATGACTCATGTCACTCCAGCACCAAAATGGTTTAAAAATTGTGTTTTATCAAATTTTATCTCCTCTGAAGCAGCTTCCTCCTTTCTCTCAAACCATATCACTTTTTACTGTATTTTTTATTTTTTTTTAAAGCCTGCTTTTTCATCTAGGTCTATGTAGTTTGTTCATGGGATTCCTGCTTTCCAGATGTGCATATTTATCAATGATGTGACCCCGAGATTAGCTCAGTTGCTTAGAGCATGTTTCTAAAGGTGATAAGAACACCAAGGTTGTGGGTTAATCCCTGCATGGGCCATTTCCTTAAGAGCTGGACGTGATGATCCTTCCAACTCTGAATTACCATGAATTGAAGATGATTAGCTAAGCAAAATACTAAATAATGGAAGGTCATGCTTCCCTGTGCAAAGGTATGATAGCATAATCCTTTGTGAAATGAGTAGTATCTTACATCATGACAAAACAAAAAATCAGTGTTGTCACTATTGGGGAAACAGGCTCAAAAAAATACTGTAACATTACTGAATCCGGCAATCTGTGTTCCAGGTGAGATATCGTGATGGGGATAATGAAACATACATACATGGTAGAACTATAGAGGGTATTCTGTTAAGGATATTAGGTATTCTATCTTGTGTTGCTTTATGTAGCAGCTGAGGCAAAAAGAAAAAGGGATCAGAGACCTTGAATCAGCTGTTGGCTAAGAAACAGAAATTCAAAAGCATTCGCTATGTATGCAGTTTGTCCCTGATTCACAAGCCTTAGAAAAAAAAAAATTCTCTTCACAGAGCATTGGAAAAAGTCTCATAGGATCCCAAAATCTATAGATAATAACTCTCTAATCACTAAAAAAATAAGTACTTACAAATCTAATTTTTTCTCTGATAATTTTTTCCTTTATTTTTTCAGTAGTTATTAAAGGAAAGATTATAATTTAACATAAATTGTTTTCAGATTGTCTGTTTAATTTTCCAAATTGTTCTAATAAATATAAATAGTAATTTATCTGTGTCTTTTGAACTGTGAGTTATAGAACTCTAAGTTTTAATCTAAGTTATTTTAGCTGGGGGGTGGTTCATAGTAGCTGAATTTTCTTTTAACTTAAAAACATCACTGTCATAAATATAGACTTTTACTGGAGGTGAAGAAAATGTGCTAATTAACCTTTCCTTACCATAAAATCTAGATTTATGAAGGCATTAGTGTCGTTATGTTAGGCAGATCCACCAGGGAGAGCAAGAGCTAAAACATTGAAAACTGCAGTGGAACTCAGTATTAATTTCAGGCCATTCTTGCAACTGTGTTAACAGTGGTAAAGAAACTTTAAATTACATTGGTCACCTGCTTTAACATTCAAGTTTTTTGGATATTAAGTTTTTTTAAAATTCAGCTAAATGAGCCATCTCTAGGTTGAACAGTCTCAGCTATCTCTGACTTTCCTCACTAAAGGAAATGCTCCAGTCCCTTTACCATCTTTGTGGCCCTTTGTTGGGCTGCCTCCAGTATAACTATGTCTTTTATGTACTGGACAGCCCAGAACTGCACACAGGACCCCAGGTGTGGCTTCACTAGTCCTGAATAGAGAGGAAAGACCATATCCCTTGACCTGCTCTCTAATGCAGTCCAGGATACTGTTTGCCTGCTTTGAAACAAGGGTACGTTGTTGTTTCATGTTCAACTTGGTGACCAACTGGAAACCCAGGTCCTTTTCTGTCAAGCAGCATTCTCTCTGGGTAGTGAACAGCATGAATTAGTGCCTTGGGTTTTTCCCCTCCAGGTGCAGGAATAGCTGAATTGTTGAATTTTTACAGTTCAAATTCCCATCGTTGAACTTCATTATGTTACTGTCAGCCCGCTTCTCAAGCCTGTCAAGGTCACTCTGGATGACAGCACAATCCTCTAGCATATCAGTCACTCCACCTTGTGTCATCAGGAAGTTTGCTAAGGGTGCACTCTGTTCTAGCATGCAAATCATTAACAAAGATACTGAATAAAGCCCATTAATCTCTGGCTAGCTGCTGACTACCAAGTAGATTTTGTGTCACTGAACACCACACTCTGTGCCCAGCCTTTCAGCCACTTTTAAATCCAGCTCAATCTTCATCCATCCCATACATCAACATCTTGTCTATGAGAATCTTATGGGAGACATTGTCAAAATCCTTACTTGCCAGGGTAGACAATATCCACTTCTTTCCCTTCAGCTATTAAGTCTGTCATTTGATCATAGAAAACTATCAGGCTGCCCAGGCATTTTGTTCTGGTGAATTCATGCTGAGTATTCCTGTTGCCTGTCTTCTTGTGTGTGGAAATATTTTCTAGGATTAATTAGTCATTCAGCTTCCTGGGGATCAAGGTAAGGTTGAGGAAGTTCCTTGAGAACCATCCCTTGAAAACTGTTTTTGAGAATGAAAGTGATATTTGATTTCCTTCAGCCTTCAGTCTCCTTCCCTAATTACCACAACCATTCAGAGATCATCAAGAGTGGCCTCGCAATGATATCAATCAACTCCATCAGTACTTGTGGGTTATTCCATCAGGGATTATGGATTATATAGTTATTTTGTATAAATATTCTGTGCCCTGACCCTTTTCAACCAAAGTAAAATCTTCCACCCTTTGTCGTTGGTGTCAGGCCCCTGGGATTCCTGAAGACTGACCTTGTGAGTAAAGACAAAGGCAAAGGTAGTATTCAGTATCTCAGTCTTTCCCTCAGCCTTTCTCTTAGAGTCTTCCTTTTGTCATCTATGTACTTATAGAAACATTTCTTGCTGCCTCTGACATCGCTGGCCGGATTCAATTACAGGTCTCTGCTTAGGAAAGCATGCTCTGACAGTGTCTCTACTTTTCCCAAGTTACTCGTTCTTCCTTCCATCTTCTGTAAAATTCCTTTCATGTATTTGATTTTTTTTCCAGGATTTCCTCCAAAAAGCCTCCTTAGTTCTTTTTTATTTTTTTTCCCCCAAATTCTTTTTCTCTTTTAGATGGAATACTAGTGAGGTGGTGATTACTTTGGAGTAAGGTGAACATGAATGGCTTTTCTTAGCTCCCTCTCTATTCCAGGGTCCTATCCCATGAGAGTCTTTCAAAAATATTCATGAAGAGGAAGTTATCCCTCCTCTTTTAAAGGGATCCCTCATCTGCACTTCAAGTGCAGTGATGGTCTCGTTTTTTGTTCTACTTTGACCTCACAGGATCCAGAACTCATCACTGAAACCAGCGCTGATCTTCATGTCACCAACAAATCTTTGATTTGCATTTGATTTGTGCCTCTGCACAAATGTTTCTAAATACTAACCATGCAGTTGTCCTGTTAATTTATTGATTCACTGATAAAGATAATTATTTTGATTACTCTAGAGAAAGGAAGGGAGCAGTTTTGAAATATCTTTTCTACAGACATTATCTAAATTATCAATGGAAATTGTAAACTAAGCATTAAATTTTTCTGATTGACATGGGCCTGTAGTTACAAAATATTAGTTGGGGAAAAAAGGCACCTTTTACCTCATACTTTTATTAATAATATAACATAGTAAATCCCTGCAGCTTTTAGTGGTTACTCTTGCAAGAAAAGACTCAAAAATATGTCATTCCAATATCTGTCTGTGACTGCATCAAGGCAGTGCCATGTTAATTTCAGTAGTGTAGACACTGAGCTTGCAAATTTTTTGGGAGAGAAGATAATGACATAGCTGCACTCAGACTGGTAAAGTATGAGGTTGGAAGCTTTGGCTTTGTAAGGCCTTAAAGAGCACAATTTCCTGTCTCAAACACTCTTTAGGCCATAGAAAGACATTGCCATGAGATAAGCACAGAAGGGAATGACAGGATGTTTCTAACTTGGCAGAGGTGAGATCTGGGTAGCACATCCTGGTTAACACTTCCAGACAAATATTCCCACTGTGGCAAACTGTGCAAAGAAGCAACTGCAAATACAGTTATCACTGGTCAAAGAAAGACCACCCTAAGTTATGGGACAGATGATATCTAAGGCCAACAATGACCAAAGAAGATCCCTTGAATATGCCTCCCTGGATTACCTGAAACTTGGACTGGAAGATAATCTACAACAGCTGGGAATTCGAGATAAAATAAAGATGGTACTCTTGTCTGGGTGTTATCTCAGACCTAGGGGAGGGCAACACAGCTGGAGGAGAAGGATGGATCACTGATAATGGACACAAAGAATGCAGAATTTATGGGCCAGAAGGAAAGCCAACTCAGCCAGTGTGCTGAAATCAGCTCTGACTGGGGAAAAAGGCAATTCTGGCAGGCAGAGATTCTGACCAGGGACTCACAGCCCACTGAACCAAGCAACCCACTGAGTCAGGAGAAAGACTGAGCATGGGACTTCTAATTAGCACTAAAAGTGAGGCAATCATGTAATCAATAGACTAAGAGGACTTTGTACCCAATAAGCATTAATTTATTTGTTTGATAAAATCTATAAATAGTGAAAACCTTGGGTCCCTGCACCACTGAGAATCCCAGTGTTGAAGGAAGACCAACAGCCTGCCACTGGATTGATGGATGGTCTATCTCCTGCTTGATTTCTCTGCCTCTCTTGTCTCTTTTTTTTTAAACTCTCTACTTCAAATTTGTTGTTAAATAAAATCTGTATTATTGACTTTGGTAATATGTCTAATTTGCACCTTAGTTCTAGCAGAGACATCTCTAAATAATTTGGTCTTAACAGACATCTTAATATTCATCTGAATATTTTTCCTTGAAGAATATCACAGTGGGACAAAACTTCACCCTACATCTGTGTAAAGATATGTAATAACCATAGTTTAACAAGAAACTTTTTGTTTTCTTTTAGACAAACCAGTGTCCTGCTCTCCTCAGTGCGAATTTGACTGGGAGCAAATCAGTTATATTCACATTCTAATAGAAGCTGTAACACTAGGGAATCTATATGATAAAATGCAATTGCTGCTACCTGGATGGAATGAGACTGGCATGCATAGAGTCTATTCCATAGTGCTTCCCAACACACAGCCTGCAACCTTAAGCACATGCTAAGAGGGGTGACATGGGGGGTAGAGTGGAGTGAAGACACCAAGGCCAGACTCTGTGGTAATCCTCACAGGGAAGGGAAGCTGATAGCACCACGTAGTGGATACATGAGCACTGTATCCACTGAGCAAGCTCTCCAGATTTTATTGACTTTTCCTTAAGAGCCAAGTGAGAGAATTTTGCACCAATTTGTAACAAAAGCACCTATGAATAGAGTCACTCAAGCTCCACCTAAATGTAAAATAATAGTATAAAAGTAAGTCAAGAATAGCTAGAAATTAGAGGAGAGTCAATTATAACTTCTGGGATCAGAAGGGCTGAACCTGTACTTCTCTCCCTTAGGGACACCTAATGGTAAGAACTTTATGAGCCTTAAATCATTATCATGAACTAGTTTTCCTCGTTTATTTTATCTTGTCTCTATATTGCTTCAGATTGGTTTTTGCAGACGTTTACTTTCACCAGCAATTTTCCAAATTTATCAATCATAATTTTCCATTATCATTATGCTTACTAATAAAGTGTCTTACTCTATAAACTGTTTAGTGTTAGCCTCTCAAGGATGCTAGCAGTTGCCAACTGTGAATAACGTATTTGACAAAATGTGTCCAGGTCTCCCTCCAGGAGATCCAGGTCTCCCTTTCTAAACTGTAATAAAGGATTTAATTCTGATACTCTTGGCAGGTATCCCTGAGCAAGTTAGATGAATCACCCTCCAATACAGTGGAGTCCCCTTTACGGGACACTGACACACTGGTCAGGCACAAGGCTCTCAGCTTTCCCAGGGCATTGGCAGACTGAGCAAACATAAAGGGTTCAAGGAACCCCTCTTCTTTTATATGATACCCATCTGTGCTTCATATGATATCCCTAATTCATACAGACAATAATTTAAATTCAGCTATCAAAAAGATGCTCTATAGAAGCTTCTTCCTTCACACAGCAATTTTCTTTAAACTACTTCTACTTAAAAGAAGCCGTGCTGAATGTGCATTATTTATTTTTTATGTTTACATTAGAGATTGAGGGCATACATGTAAGTCAGTTTGCTTAAAACCTACCTGTCTTATGTGCCTCATTGTGAAGGATGTCCCTTATTTTAGACTCAAACCTGATGTTATGCTAAATTTATTCCTTTAAATTACTTATATCAGAAAGGCTGAATCAGTATATTGAAGTGATTCAAAATGTTATGCTGAGTCTGCTTTCCCTGTTGGGACCGTGACAGGGGGCCTCACTACTGGGATCACATTCACTGCCGGTACCCTTCCTCATATAGCTGACAATATAAGAACTTTCCTAGAGCAGATCTGTTCAGGGAAATAATATTTTTCAGAGCCAAGTAAGAAAATCTAGCAGCTAACTCCATCGTCTTGAATATTTCCAGTTCCTTGAACCCTGTATTTCACTGGCCTTCCTCTCCTATTTGCCTGTGGGATAAAACAACATGGATTAATCTTGAAGAAATTCTAAATACTCCTCCTCCTAAAAAAAAAAAAAAAAATTCGTAATATTTTATTATTTTTCTTCTCTGAGTAATTAATGCAAGGCTGACCAGATATACCATCAACACAAGTAATCAGCTAATATAAGTTGTATTTTTAATGTCAAAGTTTTCCTTTAAAAGGAAATTAAAACCCAATTAATTTAAAGATGTCAAATTCAGTCCTTTACCATCGCATTTCTGTAAATAACCTTGATATACCATAGATGACTTTGCACAATGTCTTGGTTTTTTCCATTGTCTATCATCTTTTCAGTGCTCGGAAACATAAAAGACAGTAGTAATGGAAATACCTTGTACAAAGCTCACAACACATCAAGCATAGTATATTGAGGATTAATTAAATACTTTACTGTGTGTGGGGGATTTGTTTTGTTTAAGATGCAAGTGCAGTATCACTGCAGTATCTGATACCTGTAGCAGCTTGACCATTTTTTATAGCAGCAGGAAGATTAATGTGGTTGTATAATAGCCTAATTAAGTATAAATTTGGTTTCTCAGGTGTCTGAAAAGTCCTTGAGGTTTCTGAAACAGAAAGATTAGTGAGTGGATTATTCTTTCTGGATCAAGAAATGGAAAATATTCATTTCATAAAGATTTTTTTTTTTTCTTTTAAGGAAAAATCAAAAATACAAACAGAATGTCTTTAACAGAAAACCTCTTTTTTCATTTTTAATGAAGAGTATTTAATGTGTCACTGTGATTCATAGATACACTTTGGAAATTTTTCCACCCTACTTGCAGCAATAGAATATATAAGGGTTTACATTTTTAATATTGAATACTCATTAATATGTGCTTTTAGTAATTTTTTCTGGCTAAGTCATCATTCTCTGTGACAGAGTATGATTTATTGCCTAGAAAACTCAGAGGCATCACTAAATTTTGGCAAAACAAGTAACAAATCATGTACTGAAGTGTAATGATTGGTGAGTAAAGATTCTTTTCATTCTCCAGAGGAAGAAAAATTTAACAAGAAACATTAGCTGCCTTATAGTAACATATACACAAGTCTTTTAAAGAACTCTTAACTAATGGAATTTCCTTACCAAATAGAATCTTTAAAGAATTAATTGTGCAGAATAGTGTGGTTTTTATGATCACATTTTGTTATGTTTTGTTTCCTATTGCTTTGTTTTCTTCTTAAGTCCAGGCTATATATGCTTTACTTCAATTTTACCATACAATTGGTTTGAGTATTTTCAGCACTGAAGAAAGAATATTTTTCTCCCTTTCAGCTTTTCTTTAAGCACACACCAAACTGATCTTCACTTCTGTGTTCAGTCCTGCCAAGCAGCCACAAAGGCAGGTTTTAGACCTGTCCATCACATAAGGCAATCTCTTGTTGGTTATATTCCTGCACATTTTCATCCTACTTTTCTCTTCCCTACTTTCAGAAATTTGTTAGGGTTTTGTTTGTTTTTTTTTTGGGGGGGGGGCGGTTTGTTTTTTTCGGAGGGGGGTGAGGGGAGTGGTAGAAAATTCACAGATTTTTTTGTGGACTTTCTTTGCTGTGCAGCAGAAACAACTGAAAATCTAGGCTTGCTTCATGTTTTTCCTCATGCCTTCAGTAAATTCGCCATTCTGATTTTGGATCCTTCTATTTTTCTCTTTTTTCCTTGTTGTTTTTTTTTTTTATTTTTTTTCTCATAACTATACTGGGAAAACAGATTTCAGAAAACAGGAAATCGTCTTCTCAATACAGTACTCTTTTAGTCATTTTACATTAATTAGGGCTTGTTTCTTATTGATTGCCTGTTCCATTTTCCCTGTGCCACTATTTCTATTGGCTTTTTGTCCACTATGCATGACTTCTTACCACAGAAACTTCTGGAAAATATTCACAATCGATCTACTCATTGTAGTACATTTTTACCTTTGAGTTTTGTACCCAGAGTATGAACATTTTCATTCTTCTCCTCTCTGCTTCTCCTTTCAGTGTAAATTTAATACATGCTTTTAAAGTTCATTTCACTTATAATGCCAGCAAATTACTGAAAAAAAATCTAACAAATAAAAACCCTTTGGTACTTAATGCTGTTGCTCACAAAAGGACAGCTACAGCAATTTGAAACACACTAGCTGTTTAACCTGCACTCCAAAAGCAAGCATTTAAAATTATCTTTCATTTACATTAAAGATTTTAATAGTTTTCCTGCAAGACTTCTTTTTTCTATAAATCTTAGGAGTGTGGTTTTAATCTGAAACACAAACAAAAGATTTGCAGTTTATCTGCAACGTGAGATTACCTCTGGCCACATCCTGGTTATTAACAAAAATGTTCCTTCTGCATCTTCAAAATGATACACTGGTATCATGATACCTCATTGTTTCAAGGAATGTGGACAATATGTCAGCAAGCATCATTACATAGACTAGTTTTCCCTGTGCTTACAAAGTAAAATGTAAAGGACAACATTCCTTTTTTCTTGCAGAACAACCCCTCTCTCAACCATCAGCAAACAGCCCCACAATGCCCCAAAGGAAAAATTATTTCTTTAAAATTGTTTAGGCAAAATTATTAGAAATAGAAAACATGGAAGTAATCAAGAAATCTATGAACAAGTAACATGCATATTTTTTATACCTGGTTTAGGCAGTCCTTTCCTGACAGCTGGCTTCTCAAACTCTGCAGTGACATTTTGTTAACAAGCCATTCATTTGCTGTGATGAACAGGCACAATTTTGATATACTTTTGACTAAAACATGTCTTATCCCAGTATTGGAAAACCTGTCATCTTCCCCTAACTAAATCTACGGACAGTAGTTTCACTACTGGAAATTTTCCAGATTGACTTTCTAAAGAAAATATTGCATAGAATAATGTATAGAACTTCTAATACATGTAACAAAAGGTATTTGCTTTTGCATTCAGGCTTTCAATTTAACTGTCCCTCAGAGAAATCAGCAGAAGTTGTACTTATGGGATATAGAACAATAAAAAGTATCCAGAAGAGTCTTTCCCCAAAGCTACATGTATTACTTTTTTTGTAATAACATGTACCCTTTTTTAAACCACACAGTAGGAGCTGCATCTGGTTTCTAAAACTTTAGTTATATAACCTGGCAGAAGAGGTAAAAAGTAAAAAAGTTTTTGAAGTTTATTACTTTAGCTAGATAATTCTTTCAATCAAAAAATAGAAATTTAAATCCTGTTTTGTTTTTTGTTGTTTTTCTTTTTAACGAAAATGGTTTGTCTTTTGTCAGTTATCATCAAAACCTACAATGGTTTTCAATAAGGGAAACTGACCACTCTTCAGTCTGAAGTTTTTACAGAAAAAGAACCCCAAACCCCATAACAAAACAAACAGACTCAATATTGCAAATCTTGTCTTCCTGCTAAATGTAATTTAAAAGGGCTCAAATGAGCAAATTGTGTTAATGAAATATAACCAATTGGGAAAATATTGTTATTTTAAAAGATAATGCAAATTACACTTTTTAAAATGTAAGGTATCCTTGACATGTTTATTCAGAGGAATATAATTATCATGACCCATTGTAAATAATATATTATACCATTTATGCCTGTTTGGTCTTTATTATGCAAATTTTGTGGTTTATGTTTCTAGAATTTGTCCCAGCCATTGCCTTAGATATGGAAAACTGCAAACATAAGTTTTGGGAAAGCCTGAATTATCATGCACTGCTGAATCTCTTTATTTATTTATTTTTGTATCTGGATGGTTTTGGTTCTTAGCATTTTGGGTATTTATGTTTGATTTAATTAGTTGACTTTTAAAATTGTATGATGACTGTATATAAAAATATGTCTTCAGATATCTTAAATATAGTAGTGATTTCTGTATATTGGATGAAAAACAATACTTTGCTCTATATCTTTCATTGAAGGTCAGATAACATAAAAATATAAATTATCAGCATAAATAGCTTTTAATTTTATGATCTTGTACAAGGGTATGTTTTTCTATACAGCATTCCCTGACAGCAGTTTCAAAAAATTTCTCACAGAGACACAAGCACTGTGATGTGTATATTTTTATACCTCTCCCTTCATAAAGCTATCCCTTTATTCTAAGGTGCCACCAACTCCCTCAGCATCTATGCTATTACATTTTGCCATTTCCCAGGGGATTTTACTGCTGCTGCAAAATTGTAAGTTGCATCTTTATCACTATACCTGATAAATGTGTATACTGACAAGCCATCTTGCCAGCCAGCAGATATAATTCTACTTCACTCACTCTGGTAAAGACTATAACCTAAAATAAAGCTTAATCATATCAAATACCCATTAATAGTGAATGTGGATCACAAGAGGAATATTAAAGGTACTGACTATAAGCCAGGTATTTCAAAACACTGAGCAAGAATATGCTTAGATTTAACGCTCACAGCACTTTAGGTGAAGATACAAAGCTTAAGTCTTCCATTTGAAAGTCTCACTCAGAAGACATACAAAGAGATATCTTTAGCAGTCTGTAGTTTCCAGGTGAAGTCAGTTATCCACTTTCAGTATGCCAAACAATTGAGCAAAACTCAGGTTTGTTTGTTTGTTTGCCTGTCATGGTTTGTTCGGAGTTTTTTAATCCAGTAGTGAATCTGCCTGCTTTTTCAACTTCCTTTATGTAAAAGAAAAATTACATACAAAGAGTGTGATAGAGGTCCAGTTACTTTTCGTGTGTGAGTAGATTAAAAAACATATTTCAATTTTCCACTTAAGTGCCCTAACCATTGTGTCAGCTACTAAGTCTATTAGGATGGTTCCACTGTGCAGAACATAATTCAAGAATCATTGAGTCATACAAAGAAAACATAAAAAGAAGCACAGCTTTGTAGCTTTAGTCGTTACAGACCTTAACAGCCTGGGTGGAAGCCTAAGTCTAGTGCCAACTCATGGGACAGCTTCTGTGTTTTAAACAGTGGAATTTGTCTATAAAGCCTGTGCCTTTTCTTCTACTTTCAAATCAATTATTCTAATCTTTATATTTCTTCTTGCTTTTTCCTTTCTTTATGAGTTTTTTATTTCGCTGTGTTTTCTGCAGTAGCTGCAATAGAAAAACCAACGGTAAAATTAAGTATCTTATAACATGTATGTCCATGGCAAGTGCAAAACCTCTTCAGGTAAAAAAGAAAAACAACAAAATTCATTGTTTACACCATTTTCTGAATTTCTAACTTGTGTGGGTTTTTTTAATAATTAGAGTAGATCAACTTATCTTTTTATATATTTACACACACACATATATATACTTACCAAAGCTGTTTACAAAAGTAGCTCATACTAATATTAATTTTGTATACTTCAGCCGCAACAGGTTACTCATGAGACTGCTGAGCTCTAACCAGTGTGGCAAAACTCTGCTACATGCAGAAATGCATCTCAAAGAAACTAAGGAAACTTTTAGTTAAAATGTCACTCAATTCAGCTGTATTTTTGTGCTTCACTGTCAAGTAGCAGGTGACAGAGGACTATCAGGTTTATGATTTTGAATATATGCACACCTATGTTCAGTAGAAAATCTAAATTTGGTCTAAAGTTCCACTGTATCTAAAATTTCTGTCGTTTTTACAGTTTTGTATCAATCAGAGATCATTATTAGTCTTACTAAGTATATATAAATATATATTTGTGATATCTGCTTACTCATAGCCAATCATACGTGCATATGACAAAATTTTACAGTAGAAGACATTTCAGAATGTGCCAAATATGCTGGAAAAATAGATTAAATTAACTTGAACAAAAACCAGAAGAATTTTGCATTAAAATGCATATCCAAAGAGTGCACCTTCCATATATAATACTTAACAGCTGCTATAAAGAGTAAACACAAAACCACAGACCCTTTTAATTGTATATCACTGCCTTGTAGTGTTTCTATATATGACACCACTACTAGGTTATTAAAATCCATTGGTACAATTTAAATATATTAGTACCATTAAGACAACCAAACAATTCAAATATGTTTTGTGCATTAAAATATCATAGCTCATTATATGTTTCAATGAATTGTTTATGGAACAGAGCAGAGGGATGCATGAGGCATATGCAGCATTAGACAAGATCATAAAGGATTTATGAAGGTAGGTATGTTTGGTTTGGGTGGGAATTAAACACTGTGGTGAAATTAAACACATGATGAAAAATCATCCCTGATTGAACCAAGAACTGATATTTTATGGCAATTTATATAAGGACCTGCAAGGCTGTGTTTTGTGATAAGTTTACAAATTCATGTTTTACAAGGACTTCTTTAGCAGTGATTCTTAGATATCTGCATAATAAACTTTTCAAATCCAAAGATAGGTTCATGCACATTTTATTACAGTAACATATAGTTAACGTGTAATAGAAATGGGCCCTGTAGACACCCACTCCATAACAGCATACAGGATTGAGAAGGTAGTGTGGTACCACTACAAGTTAAAAAAGTTTTACTGCTACCTATCTGTGCCTGGTTTCCAAATTCTGTCATATGACCGAAGCTTTTAGGCAAGTGTTGTAAAATCTTATTCTTAGCATCTACTGTGTTAATGGGGAAATGTCTACTAAGTGGTACATAAATTCCACAAAAGTGTAATGTCTAGTATTTCAAATATTGCAAGTGCAAAGTAAGTTGAAAGTGGCTATTAAATAAAATAAAAAAAGTCTAGAAAGTTTACTGTAGCTAATTACATATGGAAATTACAGAACCTTAATTAGAATTAGATTCTTAAACATGTTCAGTGCTGCTTAATTATGAGGATGTTTAATTGTGTAATCAATTAGCATTTGACCTTAAATTTTGAACACATTTAAAGATGTGGTTTTACAAAACAGCAAATGTTTATGCCTATCGCTACCATAGGATGCAAAACTTCTGTCTTTTTCCATTAAACTATGTTTGTATGTTGTGAAAGAGGCCAGGATTTTTTCCCTCTGTCCCCACAGATGTGTGAAAGGCTGATTCACGTTTGTGGGGATAGATTTACTTCAATCTCTGAGCAGGATGGCCTTGACCATGTAATTTGCAGCAAGTTTGTTATTCCCCAGCCCACATCTGCGCTCTTCTGGGAGCATGATAGCTGGCTTGGGACATGCTGAAAAACATGCAGGCTGTCAGAGAAGTGTGCCAGTGTTCAAGGCCATAACTTGAGTTTTTGGTTTACTGGGATAGATGCAGCCTGAGAGGCACAAGCTTGTGAATCTCCTATTCTTAAGAATAATTTTTAATGCTCTTCAGGACCTTATTGCCTATTCAAGCCTGTTGTTTTAGAGGATCAGTTTGGAGTCTCTTTGGATAGAGTAGTTTAAGGCTAAGTCACCTAAATGTAAGAATACTCATCCAAAATATCTGAATGCAGACCCTGAGTTTTCTTATCAACACCATTTTGAGTACCAATTTTACATGATACTGCCCTTGCATTTATTAAGGACTGGGATGTTGCAATCCTCCTCTGGGTTGGGACCCCTCTGTCCCACCCGCCGTGGTGAGAGCCCTGCTTGTCTCGGGACACGGGCAGTGGAGGGGGTCCTGGAGTGGATACAACACGGACTCAAAGTATCTAGACACAGGAGGCTCAAACTTGCTGGAATAATCCCGGGTTTATTGTCTGTCCTCCATCCGGGGCAAGAGAGAGAGCGAAACGCCCTGGGTCTTATCTCTTATACCAGGAGGCAGGGGTGATTAGGGGATGCAGGGAGGTCACAGCCAATGGGAAGGGGGAAGGGAAAGAGGGTTCTCAGGTAGGAACTAACATTACACAAAACAGAGGTGAGTTTTACCCTTGGGAGATACCAAGATTTTTCAGATGCACTACAACACTGGGACTCATTCTTCTTGAACCAGCATTTAATATTTCTGAAGAGTCACAGTTCACAGATTCAAAGTGTTGGTTTTACCAGTATTTTCTTTGACCCTTGTGTAATAATACTGCTTGATAAGGCCATTATTAAGCAGATTTTTATTTTTTTTTTAATTTACATGAAAATAAGATTTCCTTTATAGATAAAAAGTCAAATATTAGTAAAAATATTTGGATAAAAAGGGGAGCACATGTTTTAATGGAATATGTGTTTCCTTAAAATTCAGACAGCAATATTAAAAAGGTTTTTTTAGATCATTGAAAATGGAGTAAAATTCTGGTATCAAAAGAAATATTTATTTCTTATTTTTTCCTTTCTTCTATGGGTGGTAAATCTGAAGAATATTTAAAAAATAAAAAAATAATTCAAACAAGACTCAGAAAGCTTTAGAATTAAGTACTTCAACTTCTTGAAAGAAGTTTGCTTCTATTATTCAGTCATGGTTGTGAAGTTGACAAATATTCAGGTTAAGTTCCATGCTTATGGATTGGCTACTACCATGGAACTACTAAAAATCTACTACTGAAATGAATGTTAATTCACAGAAAAACAATTTTTATTATGACTTTCAATATGTATTGGCGATACAATAGCTGCTTTCTTAAAGCTAAAATCTACAAGATCATAGACAAATCTTTAGGTGACACTTTACATTGCAGAAGAGTCAGGACAATGTGAACTTCCAGGACTTGCGTGAATACTATCTTCCCTGGTGTTCACCAGATATTTCTTGAGAAACTCATGAATTTCTAAGACTTTATTAGTACCATAGATCCTTTCTCTTTTAACCTATGTTGTAGAGCAGATGAGCTTTTAGGTTAATGACACTTTTGAAGGATAGGTTTAGTTTTCCTTCTCATCATCCTCCTATAAATTAAGTGATCTACTTAAAAAGTACACACAAATATCTATTCTTTCCATATATCTTATGGTCATGTATCTTCAGTCCCTTTTCATTGACTCTGAAATGGAATTAATCAACATAGTTTGTCTTAGACTATATATCAAATTTAAAGACAGTTAATGTTTGCCAAGATAAATCTCATTTTGAGTCAATGATAAATGGAACACCTTAGCCATCATATTTCTTAGTAAATAGTGTGAACATTGATTTAATATATGCCAACAGTCTGTAGAAAGCTGTATGGTTTTTGTTCATAAATAGATTTTTCGTGTGAAATAGACTACATCCTATAGTGGAGTAAAAGGAGGAAAATTGATGCAATTGCAGTTTTTTGTCTCTTATTAGAATTGGGAATATTACAAAGGGTACAATACAGATCTAACACAACTACCTATATTTGCATTTGAATTCTTTGAGGAAGTCAGAGACAAAAGTCTTCATAAAATCTGATAAATAACAAAAAATTCAAACATCAAAAAATCTGTAAAATTATAGTATTTTCTAATAGATTAAAAAATCCTCAGCTGAACACAAAATTACATCTTTCAGTATATTTGTATTTCTGATATATACAGATACATCTATAATGTAACTATTTCAAGAACTTAGTGGAACTGAATATTTGTCTGTCAAATACCAACTTTTGTCATATAATTTAATCTTTTGAATTCTGAGAATATACATACTGTTCATCTAATAATTTATTTACTTGTTAATTTTCAAAATTCTTGACTCCACTGTATTGTCATAGGAATTTAAATTGTTCTATTTTCTTGATGAAGACTGAAAACAAAGTTGAATTAATTATTAAAAATCTGAAAGATATGATCAGTTTTCACAATCCCTTAGCTATCTTTCAAAGTAAAAAAGCCTAGTCCAAGATTTTTAGTGAGTTTCACTAAAATTATGATGTTCAGCATGGCCATTTGCTGTCTTACTTCCATTGTAAAGCCGTTTTATGTATATTATATAAATAATATATATATAAATATAAATAAATATATATAAATATGTATATTGCAAAATTTCACAATACTTAGTTCAATATAGCACCACTCCTGCCAATTAAATATTTTAAATTTGCAGGAAAACAAATGCTTAGTCAAGCCTTTAGCTTTGCAATAAATCTGGAGGGGGGGTGGGAACCGATTTTCTGACTGATTCAGGTAATATGAATAAATTATTAGTCCTTATGGTAGCAAAGAAAATTAATCTTTTGAGCACAATAAAATTAAAAGGTTTTGGTTTGCCTGATCTGAACAAAGTAAGATGAATTTTTAATACAGCAAATTAATTAGGCACATAATGAGGAATAGGATGCATAATAACTAATTCTGATAAATAGCAAAATAGTTCAGATCCTCAAAGAAATAAATATCATCCATCACAAACGCACCTTAAATTCTGTTTGTTAGGGAATATTAATGGTAAACGAGCTTGCACAGAAGAGTTAGACAAATTCTATTTGCTGATTTTGTTCAGCGCAATTACATTACGTGCTGACCCTCATCTGTAACTTTTTGTGAAATTGATTTTGGGACATTATTCATTTCTGAAGGTGCTAATGTACCATAAAGGATTTGTATTATGGTTAAACATACTGTCTGTGCCAGGTGTTACATGTTATTTGCTGCTGCCCTGAAGATCATTTAACAGCTTATAAATCTTTATGGCCCCATGATGTTTTGCAACAATAATTTGCATCTTTAAATAGCTTCTGAATTATGCATCCTAAAAATAAGTAAAAAGCCACATTTTTGCTATTAAAGAACATATATCTTCTGTTTTACAATAGTCTTAGCTGCAAATGCCAAGAAATACAAGTATGGGAAACAATAAAGTTGATTAGGAATGCAAAGCAAATTTTTTCCTAGTTTTTGACAACATAAAGATATTTCAATGCAGATAAAGTAGTTAATCATTTTAAGACACATTATTTTATGAGGACTCTCCAGGAACTTTAAAGAATTATATAAGCATATAACTCTATTTCAGTAGAACATCATGGATGACATCTATAAGTGTGTTTTGAAGTCTAGGACTGAATATTTGTAAATAAAATCTAATATAATGTTTTCTATAACAAAATAGATTTGGAATTTAAAAAGTAATTGATTTGATAAATTTGTAATGACTTCTTGTTTCTTAGTGTATCTTTATTTTAATGGATGGGTTTATGCAGCAGAGAAGGCTACTGCAAAGGGAGGGGCTTGTCTTTTTTGGTGCATACAGTCTGAACCATCATGGGAGAGGGAGGCCTTGGGAAAAACTTGGCTTATGTTTCCAAAGAGCATTTCAGAATGAAATGTTTACAGAACAGTAGAAACAACAGGGATTTTATACCAAGAACGAAATTTCCTCCGAGAAGCATGAAGAGAACAGGTAATCATCAGAATTCAAAGAAAAGTATTTCCTATGAATGCAGAACAGAATTTTACTTTGCTACTTGATCCTCAGCTCTGGTCAGCTTGTACCTCCTTTTTATTTCTTGCAATGTCTTGATGTTTCTGATGTTGCTGTCTTAGTGGTCACCTGGTGGTCTGGGTGATTCATGTGCCTACTTTGAACTTTTCAGCTCCAACTGAAATTCATGGGAGAGACCCCACTGACTTAATTTTGTACATCTGAGCCCTCCCTTTTCAACAGAAGGTAATGTAAAGGCTATCATGTTTCAGTTGAGATTTTTGAGATTTCTTATACAATGTTAGTGTGTTTATGTAGATTATGCCCATATATTGTATATGATGGCTTATAGATATCTATTAGTAAAATAATTTGAAAATAGATGGTAAAACATACTTTGAATTTTAGTTTAGTTAATATATGGTGATTATCATAAATCCCATTGTAAAACTTACACTACTTTCTCATGCTCTTATTCACTAAGTCACATTTTTATCTCTATTGTTAATGTTATTTATTTTCTTTAAGAAAAATATTCAATATACTCACAGTAGTAGTAATGATTCTCTCATCTGTAATTTAAAGTTTGTATTTTTTTAGCGGTAGCTTTCACAATACTGAGACAGGCTAATTCTTTCATTTTCTAATAAAACTTAGGCACTATATACTGTATATAAATGATTTTCTTTAATAATTTTAAAAAAAAGCAACAAAGGCAAAAGCTATGTGCCCTCAGTACCATTAGAATAGCTCATTTATATAGACATTGATATGTATTCTAAATAGGAGATGGTCAAAGATGGTGATATGAACATAGATCTAAAATTCCTGAAAAGTTATTTAGATAGGATTTAAGAAATTTTAGGATTACCAATTTGATCTTCATAACAAATGTGGCACATATCATTCCAGACAATGTTCAGAATGCAGTTTATTAGGAAATAAATTTATCTATGTTTAAAAGCATGAAGATAGGGCCAGTGATAATTTTTATGAGAGACAATTCCTTGTATATTATTCTGCACTCTGCCTTATAAGAAGTGAATATCAGCTGTTTGTCATTGTTTGTTGTTGACAAAAATGTCTTAAAAAACAGAATTAAAAATATTTGGTGTTAAAGGAAAAAAAAAAGAAGTCTATTTAAAGACTTATCATATAGTGTTCAATCCTGTTAGTCATAGTAATAAAGACGTACAAAACTGAAAAATAACTTTAAGCAATTAGAAAATATCTGTTCTGTAAATCCTAATTCTCTGATAATAACCTACTACAGAAGTGGCTAATGTCTTTCATATGCCATCTCTCATATGGTCTATCTGTTCATATTCTCATTATAGATAAGGATAAATCCAGTATACAAAGAAACAAAAAGCTTTTGATCAATTTTCTCTTTTTGAACTAAAGACTAATTGCTTACTCTGTTCAAAGCATATTTATGAAGCTGTTTCATGCAAGCCTTATTGTTTTTAATGGAAAAATGTATTTAATATAGTAATCAGAATACTAATACTGTAGAGCGAGAAGATACAACTTTTCAACTATAATTGTCATTATTAGATTTTTTTATTAGTTTGTTTTTTTATTTTTTCCTTATTTATGTGATATCAAGAGGTCATCATAGATTTAAAGTTGTGTTTTGTTGGTTTTTTTTCAACTTCTTGTTTATTTAAAAACAAAACAATGATTTCTTAATACATCTGGTGCAGGACACATCTGTAAACAGGCCTTGAAAAATGCAGCCTCTCTCTAAACCCAGTAACTTGGAAAAAAACCCACTTGTTTTCCTTCCCAAGATACAGCTTCTCCAAGGCTGTTTTCCTACAAATATTGAATTTCCAAGAAAGTATGATTAAAGGATATTAAAGGCACTTGATTTACAAATTGCAATATCTAAAGTAAAAAAAGAAAGATATGCCATCAATTTACAATCAATTTCCTGCAAAATATTGGTAGTAAACTTTGTATGTAGTGGTCTGCAATAGTAACATAGTTTATATTGTTTCTTTTGGTTGTATTCTGTTTTCCCTTAAGATTGTTCCATTTTGTCTGGGTCAATAACAAATGGTCTCTTGACTAATCTTTTTTTTTTTTTTTTTTTTTTTCTTTCTGTTCAGCCTTCTCTATGTATTCCTTATTTATTTTCTAACTCTATTTCTCTCCAATAATTATTTCTTTTGATCACCGTCCTTGTCTTTTTCCAGAAACCTGACTTCAGATGGGGTTTATCTCTTCTTCATTTGTCCAAAAATTTAGACATTAAACAAATAGTATTACTGGGCAGGAATTAAGGGGAATAGCTAAGGACACTGAAACACAGGATAGAGGCTCCTATGCCCAAGTGAATGTCTGAAAACCTGAGACATTTATCTTCCTCTCCTTTGTGGCAAATTAATATATATGTATACTTCTATCAGGTAGTTGCTTGGAGTTGCAGGTTGCTATGGAGTGTTTAGAAGACTGACATATTTGATCAGTCTTGAACTGTAAAACTAAAGTTTGATAAGTACATTTATTAGCAAAATATTTCTTTCAAAGGGTGAGTTCTTACACATTATTTATGGTCATTGCTGCTTATATAAAACTCTAATTTTTTAACAATTATATTATAAACTATATATAATTTGTGATTATTCATTTCCATTGATTTGAACATTTAGTACTGACAGCTATCTTAAGTCTTATCCTTAGTGTCCAGGTGATCAGGCCTGAGAACTCATCAACCAGAAGGTTGTAACTAAGGTGTGAGTTTTCCTTGCTTACTCTTGCCTGATGGTTTTATGCTGTTGCAGTCTTCTCTGCTACCTATTGAAATTATATGATGAACTTAGCCAAGGGAGGTGATTTCTAAAAAAACAGCAATGAAGCTTGTAAAAGATCTATGTGGGAAACAGCAAAGGTAAGAAGACTTTCAGAAGCTGTGAAAATAGGCCTCAGAAAAGAAAAAGCAGAGAACTTAGAGCTAGCTGCAGCTGCAAGGCCTGAAGGTAAAGAAGATACAATAATACAATATGCAAGGACAGGAAACAATAGTTGAGTTTTTAGGCTTGGCCAAGATAGACCTTAAGACTGCAGAAAAATATGCTTACCAAGATAGTAGAAGGTTTTAAGCTTAATTGCAGAGTATTGTGTATTGCTAATAGAAAGCAAACAAGCAAGCATTGTTTGAAGAAGGTGTACGTGTGTTTTTAGTGATTGACTATAGCAATTGTCTGCAAGTTTTAGAAATATGCTGAAAAACTTATAAAATGTTCTGTAACAAAGAAATCTTTGAGTGTTTGTGACAGAAGTGAGTGGCAGAAGTGAGCTTGTGCCATCTCCTGGATCCGTAGCTGAGACTGGTGCCGTCATCCAGCAGTCCTGTCCTGTTTGTGGGAAAATTAGCCTCCAACATCTAGAGAACAAATCCTGTGAGGAGAGACTGAGGAAACTGGGATTCTTTAGCCTGGAGAAAAGGAGGATCAGGAAAGCTCTTATTGCTCTGAAACACCTACCTGAGGTTGCGGGGAGTATTTATCTCTTTCCCAAGTGACAAGCAATAGGATGAGAGGAAAGGGCCTCAAGTTGTGTCAGGGGAGGCTTACCTTGAAAATTAGGAAAAATCTCTGTATTAAAATGGGGTCAAGCACTGGATGAGGCTATCCAGGGAAGTGATGGAAACACCATTTGTGGTATGATGAATCCAATGACTGGTGTGAGGTTATCTATGACTACAGGCTGCTCAAAAGGCATAGGCAAGCAAGGAGGGTCAGAGACATGTTCTCTACATCAGGACACGGGTAGTGTAAAGAGCTCTCTGAGAAACAGCCATAAACATGTTGAAAGCTTGTGGGTAAGAATCAGAGACTGAGGCAACAAAAGGGAGCCTTGTGATTGTTGTTCACTACAAGCTGCTTGTTGCTGAAGCCTCCTTACTCCAGCTCCAGGAGGTAACATTCTTGAAGATTCTTGCCCTGCTGGGGAACCTCAGTCAGCCTGGTACCTGCTGAAAATGTACCATAGCTAATCTTGGAATGCATGGAGGGTATTTTCTTACACGAGGTAACAGGCAGCCCTACAGGCAGGGATGTGATACTGTACCTGGTGATCCCCAATGCAACTGAGCTAATTGGGGATGACAGGAGTGGAGACAGCCTGGGCTGACCATAATCATACACTGATGAAGTTCACAATCCTAAGGAATAAGGGTCAGGCGTAGGGCAAACTCAGGACCCTGAATTTTGGGAAAGCAAGCTTCCACATGTTCTATTTCCTGGACTGTTTCTCAGACAAATAGGGGCAGCTATTGGGACAGAT
Source organism: Poecile atricapillus (assembly GCF_030490865.1). Classification (NCBI taxonomy): domain Eukaryota; kingdom Metazoa; phylum Chordata; class Aves; order Passeriformes; family Paridae; genus Poecile; species Poecile atricapillus. The sequence goes on along the minus strand of NC_081249.1, from coordinate 54,899,108 downwards.
TTTTATATTAGTTGTGCATATTCTTTGGAGCTATTTGAACAAATAGAATCAGATAACTGTAATAAAAATGCTCCCTTTTCTTTGACAATCAGGATTACCCTGATAATTCATTACCAATTGCTCAGCTTGCAATCAGAAAACAACACAAAATAACTGTCTAGTGATTAGTCTTTAAAAGTCTCACTCAGGATGCAGATTAAAATGACTAGATGAATTATCTCTGGGATTACAAAACAGACTTGACAAATTTGGATTTTCTGTGGTCCTTATGCTTCCATTATTGCATATAATCTTTTTTGGCCATTTTTGTTTCTGTATTGATGAGGTATTAATGATCATTCAGCTGCATGGTTAGCTTTTCCTGGACTGAAAGAGGGAGCTTAAATGTCTTCACTGTCTCTTTTCTAACAAGTAACTCCTTCAGCCTTGCTTATTAAACTCAACAGATTAGATCTTGCATAACTCTAGGCTGTAGTGCCTATGTCAGGATACCAATCCTCCACTTCAACCCATACTTGCCTCTCAGCTTGCTACAACTGCTCATATCAACAACCCAGTTCTAAAGACTTAGTCACAGCAAATCTACAGGATTCATGTAAAAGGGTTGTAAACCATGGCAGCTCTACTGCAGCAAGAGTAGAGAGTGCTCCTCCATCCTACTCAGGCATTGACCTTTCAAACTTAATAGATAAAAACAGATGTGCACTGGAGTAGATCTCTCATATTTGCTTAAGCATTTCAATACATATTTTAGGACTTGATTGACATATTCTCCAATTTAGTGAAAATCCAGAAATATAAAGAAGGAACCACCTAAATAAGGTACTGAAATTGGACACATAGTTTCTCATTAATAGTAGTTTCCTATATCTGACTGGCATTTTTTTCCTGAGTCAAAAATTCTAAAGTTATATATATATTTTAGTGAAGAATCCTTCACTACTGCATCTTCAATGTTTAAGGTTGAAGGTGGTGCAAGTGATCCATTTTAAAATTTAGAATTAATAATGGCAGTCTGAGCTGCAACTCAGTTAATATAACGCATTGCTTTTATCACATATAAGTTTAAATTCCAAAGGTAAGAAGTATTAAAGAACACTTGCCTTTATGCACAATAAGAAAGAAAAGTTATATTCTTCTATAGTAGGAATAATGTTTTTCTTAAGTATTATCAGGAAGATGCTAACTATCATAAAAATAAATTTGTTTCCTAGGAAGCTGAAGGCCTATTTTACCATACTGAAGTAATTTAATGCTAAGGAGAATTCAGACTCAAAGTTCTACTGATTTCCTGCACAATTTTCATTGCTAGTTTTGCCTTTGCAATTAAAAATAATGATGGATGATATAAAATATATGCAAAAGTAGCAAGAAAATGAGGTATCAACTTATTATTATTGCTGCAATGGGAGAATAAACTAAGCTGGCAAAGTTTTATTTGAAAATTATTCAAAATTATTCAGTAATCAACAGTCTTTTACACTGAGCATGAGTTGCCAGTGACTGACAATGATAAATGATATTTATTTCTGTTATTCTGTTGATGATAATGTGCTATTCACATATGAATAACTTTATTTAACCATTAAACTTCCCAAGTTCTTTGTATTGTTTAACTATTATTTAATAATGGACAGTTCCTGAATAGCATGCAACAATCACTGAACTTAAATTTTCTCCCAAATTCAAAGAATACAGAAGGTCTTTCACATTTTTTTGTTCAAAGAGTGATATATGATTTTAAACATTTTATCCAGATATTCCAGTTTAAACCCTCTAGTGAAAACATTACAGATGTACAGTAAAACATTCTTTTATATGCCTTTCAAGGTATACATGTTTTAGCTGCTGCTAGATGACATAAAATATATCTTGAAGGAAAAAAAATATGCAGTGTGACCCAAACTTCCACTGATGTAAGTCAGAGGAATACTCAGAATTTAAATTATCTGTGCAGGACCATTCAATCTAAGGATGTGACATATAATTTTTACAGTAAGTAATTGATACAGCTACATTTTTGCTTGTTTTATTATTGAAGTCACTGACCTGTATGACATTCGAAATATTTAGGTTCAAGTTAATGAGAAATTTGAATAAGCTTATCATCTACTAGCAATTCCACTTACTGTTGATTTCGTTATATCATTTCCTCTAATCTTAACTATGTATCAATCCTTTGACTTCATGAAGAATCACAATATTTTTGTAGCTTAATTTCAGTGATTAATTCCAATTAATCACTGAAACTAATGGTTACAATATTTTAATATATTAATGTTCAAACTTTATCTTTCTAAAGATAATTTTCAATCATATGGACACACATATACCTTTTGTTTTTCTATCTAAATGGTATTCAGTCTTTGTTTATATCTAAGAAAGGTGAATCATTCCTTCTCCATTTTCAATTTTAAAATTTTGGTCTTTTGCTCTGAAATGTTACCTTTGTGTGCATTTTCTTTCCTCCATCCCCATGCAGTTCACCTAAACACACACATTCTGGAATAAAATTTATTAATGGTTTGTAGAGATTTTTTCTAATATAGAAACTCTGACAAAACAAATTTTAATTCATGAAAAAGATAGAAAGCCTTTGAAGTTAATAGGTTCCCTGTGATCTTCCAGGAGAATGCCTAGATTTATTTGTTTAGCAGCTCTTGTTTTATTTTTTTCCTCTTAGGGCCACAATATGAAGTAAAACAAAGACCTCAAAAAGGCTAATCAGATATTATCAAATAACAGTTTTATATGTTTTCTACTTCACCCCATTTAATTTTAGCCACCTAAAAATTAGGCCTGTAAGTCTGTGTCTGTACTACTAAATTAAAGATGATCCGCTAATCCCCCAGACACAAGATAAAATGTTGAATGTTTGCAATCCATGATACTTAAATCCAGTATTCTTTGTGACAGACTTGCATGAAGATGGATAAGTGGAATAATCAAGATCAAAATCAGGAAATTATTTAAGAGTTAACGACATGAAAAAGAGTTAAACAATATGAAAAATAAGTGTTTAGTATTGGAATGTATTCTCTGGCTTGCTTTTGTTCCACAGCTACCTTATGTCTATATCCATTATGCAAACTTCTACTACTAGAGATACATATTTCTGTTGGTTTGTGGGTTTTGTGGGGGTATGTAAAAAAGTTGGTATTTGTAAAAAAAAAAAAAAGAAAAGAAACCCTAGGCTTGACTGGAAGACTCAGGAGATACCACCCTCCGTGGCTGGCTGGAGAAGAGCCTGCTGTGGCTGTCAGAGATATGTCCTGCCAGCAGTGAGGTCGAGTGTGCATTCACAAAAGGCTTGACCCAACAAATACACACTATATGGACCCAGAAGGACACAAAAATAGGTGGACAGAACTTTTACAGGCATACCCACAAACATAAACAACATGCAAATAAATATGAGCAATGGAAATTGGGCCAACCCTGTTCTTCCTTAGGGCTACCACTAGTAAAATTTGCGTATCAGAATGTATGCATACCACCACCAAGTCATATGTCCAGCCACATTTACTGATCCTTCAAACACTGACTTTCAGATCATCCAATTTCCAAGCCCAGAGCTTGGGTGTTTCATCTGGTCTTCAGCTTAGAAGTTATATCTTTCCAGATGCTGGCCTCTATCTCTTTCCCTGTTAATCCTAAAGTTTAATTGTGAACCACTTACTGTGCCCCCAACAAAGAAGAATATAAAGTAGTTAGGAATAGAGTTTGATAAGAGGATAGGATGGATTGTGACAATCAGTTACATGAGAATCTTCATTAAAATCATCTTCAGTAAAAAACTTCGTTAAATGTAATTATTTAACTGACATATTATTTCATGTCTTTGCAATGGTGACCAGTGCTCATCTGCAGTCTCCTGCTTTACACAGTGATTGTAGTTTTAAAATATCCACTGACTTAGTATTTGGTATGGGAATAGCAATGAAGTCCTTGACTCTCTCTAATTAAGATTAATTTCTGTATGACATAAAGAAAAATCATTGTAACAATAACCTTCAATTTCTTATGTGTGAGTGATTGCACTGTAAATTCTCTTAGGTAGCTGACTTTTCCTTTCTCATTATAAAGTTGACTGCCTTATGGAAAAGGTGTAATGCTCATCTGAATCTCAGGGACTTTTAAATATTACTTCTAATATGGATAAACTTAGTCTTGCAAGACTGAATGCTGCAATATACAGCTTCACAACATTCACACTTACAGTGGGTTGACCCTGTCTGGATGTCAGGCACCAACCAAAGTCACTGTCCCACTTCACAACTAAACAGAGAACAGAAAATATAAGGAGGGGTTCATGGGTTATGATAATGTCCAGAAGACATATCACTTAACAAATACCATCATGGACAAAACAGGCTCGAATTTGGGATATTAATTTAATTTATTGCTAATAAAATCTGAGCAGGATATTGAGAAATAAAAACAGATATTAAAACAGCTTAACTCAACCCCTCCCTTCTGTTACTAATGAGTGTTTTGAGATCACTTAAAGAATCACAAGGAAACGGATCAGTAAAAACAGATTTAATATAAAAGTGACAATGCTGACTGCTGTGGTCCAGAAGAGCTCAAAGGTTCTCATTTTGGACTGCTGTTTATAGACTGCAACAGGGTGGACTTTGATCATAACCATGTTTCTTCCTGGCCACACTTTGGATCAACAACTTTCTTTAAAAGTGTGAGAGCAAGAATGTCATTCCATTCAGGCAAAAAAAACCCAAGAAAATAAGAAACAAGGTTCCAAGTCTGTTCATAAAAAAGAAAACCTGGAGCTCATTAGACAGCACCAGCTCCTGGGAGCAGCTGGTGTTTCCATAAGCTCAGGAGGAGCTCAGCCCAGGTACTGTTCATCAAGTGCCAAAGCCTAATGAGCAGTTCTCAGGTCATAGTGTGAAAGGCCTGAAAAAGGTGGTTGGGGGAGGATACACCACCACACCTCCTTCTTAGCTTTGTCTTCTTTCCTCAGAGGTGCAGGGAGACAGGCAACGGGGGTTACACCTGGTCCATCACACGTGGTTTCTGTGCTGCTCAGGGAGAAGAGTGTTCCCCTGCTACAGCATGGACTCCCGATAAGGTCACAAATTCTGACAACAAAACCACTCCAGGGTGGGCTACTCTCACTACAAGTCTCCAGATCCTTGTCAGAAAGCTGTTCCAACATCTGCCTCCCATGGTTTCACTGCCTCCTCTCAGGCATCCACCTGCTCTGGTGAGGGTCCCTGCCATAGCCTGTGGGATCTCTGCATCCCTGTGGTCCTCCATGGGCTGTAGGGGCACAGCTGCTTCACCATGGTCTGCACCACAGGCTGCAAGGGAATCTCAGCTCTGGTACCTGGAGTGCCTCTTTCCCCCACTTCACTGACCCTGGTGTCTGCAGGGTTGTTTCCTCCACATATTTTCACTCCACTTTTCTCTGAGATCAATTACTTATGCACAGTAATTTCTTTCTCTTCTTCTTAAATATGTTTATCATAGAGGTGTTGCCATAATTTCTGATTGGCTCCAGCTTTGTCCAGCAGCACATCCACCTTGGAGCTCACAAACATTGGCTCTGCTGGACATGGAGGAAACTTCTAGCACCTTCTGTAGACCAAAACCCGGCCATGCAAACCCAATGCAATAGCTAAAATCTGTTGCTACTTAACATATCTTAAAACATAAAGAGGCACAGGAGACAGATGGTCCTACCTTCCAGATCTGTCAGTTAATTCTAAATAATATTATCAAAGTGGCTTTTGGGACCATATGAGAAATTTCTTTAAATGCCTGCTTCAAAGGCCAACTCATGTCCTTTAAAGACCAAAAAGTGGAAAAGATACTTTACAACTTGTAAATCTAAGGCAAACCATATGATAGACAAGACAACACCTGGCTTAAACACAAACATGACAATCTTTTGATACATTGTATAAAAACAGAATCACGGGAAAAAATATCCTGGTAGTTAATATCCTTTTCTGTTGTCATTATAAATTTAATTCTCATAAAGTGTGGGCTATTTAAAAGTTGAAGCTCATCTGTAAAATCAATACTTCTGTTTTTTACAGAATAGATTGCAAAATTTTCATTCATCTGCTGATCTTTCATATATATATATATATATATATTTCCAACATATTTTTTTCATCTGATATACAAAAATATAATAGTGTATTATTATAACAAAAGTGCTATAGAAGTGTCTGTCAACAATGCATAATCTATAAGAGCTCTGATCAGTGCTGTCCTAGTGAAGCATTGGTGCAATGCATCAGCAGGATAAAAGCCAGAGGGAACAGAAAGGCAGCAACAGAAAACCAACACTTTTAAAAAATTTTATGATTCTTTCTTAAGTATTAGTTGATGTGCTTTCTGTTTATATGTGCAAATAAACATTAAAAATAAAATAAAGATCTCCCAGAAAAGATAATGAAGGATCTAAGAAATATTTTCCCTTGCATTTCATTATTTTAGATGTAGCTCAGTCTGAATCTCCTTTGCTGTTGGTGGTTGTCATCTTTGCAGACTGACTTTAAGTTCACTATAAGTGCATCTCAAATACCCTTTCTTCATCAGACAATACTTTGCCTCTCCCACTATGAAATCTTATGATTCAGTCATCCTGAAATAGAATAAAATCCTTCTTCATTCCCTTCCTACTCTCTGTTTTATCATAACAAGCCCAACTGGCTTCAACATGTGTAAGCCTTTTCACTCAAGGATATATATCTGACTGACAAAAAGCCTTCAAAGAGTAAAAGAACAGTTTTTCATTTCAACTTAAATAGCAAAAACTGAAATTAAAAAAACACTGAGTGAAATGATAAAAAAATAAATCCACTTATGCACATAGCCTCTGGATACTTGTCTTTTACATTTTTTTCCTCATCTGAGTTAATCACATTTCTATTTAGAAGAGAAAAAACCACCCACACTGTTTTTCCGTGACAGCGTCTCATTGACTCTCTTTTCTCTCTGTCACGTATAGACTTAATAATTAATTCACATCTATATACATATTAGTTTCTGTACTTCATCTTCCCTAATTCAGAAATGCTGAGGTTCTGCAATTTCCTTTGATACTCCTTTTAGTCTTGAGAAAAAAAAATCCTCTTTTCCAGATTAAACAGAGAGGTATATTCAAGTTAACAGTTTTTCCATGGATCTATCGAAGACGTTTAATAAGATATCCTTTCTTATGTTTGTTGCTGTTTCATTTTGTGTTAATTTTGACCTAATGGGTTATGTTTCATTTAATTCTATGTAGTCATACCATTACTTTAAAAAAAGACATAAAAAATATAAATTTTCTCATTTCTTTTATGAAGGAAAATATTTTGTGCATTTTCTCCCCCCTTTGACTGGCTTTACTACACTGGAGATGATGGAAAACATAACTTGCACTTACTATGAGTACCATTTTTTCCCTGCTTTTGGAGGTATGCTTTCCAACAAAACTGGTATTTCTATATCTTTCTTACCTACCTACTCATTATATTTATTTGAAGATAAAAGGTAACCTGTCCTGATCTGAACTGAAACATAAAATGCATTGTGGTATCTTCTTTTCCCTAAATTTGATATCCAAATTTGGTTAATTTCCTCCATTTTTGTGCATCACAGACACAGAATTAGTCAGTTAATATTACTTCATCATAGTTACATAATTATACTTTGCAAGGGGTACTTATAATGGTACTGCAAATGCAATTTTATCAGGAAAACTCCTAATCTTTTTGGCCATGGATAAAGTTTTCAATTTTTTTTAAGACATATTTAAAATAATCTTAAAATTAACTTCTATCTTTTATTTGCCACTTTTTTTAAAAGGGAAGAAGAGTTCTTATTTATGACTTATTCTGTAGAAAACTGAGGTACATTCCTTACATTTGCATCTGACAGAAAGAAACTTCCATTGTCAAGGTCAAACTATAGTAAATTGAAAATATATTATGAACCTTGAAAAACAATATTATTAAAATTCAAGTAACCTTCCAAAATGTGGGGGTATTATCACTCATCTCTATTATAAAACATTTTTGATTAACAGGTTAAAGTAAGATGAAATGAAAGGTTCAGAAGTGTAATCATGTAATTATACTATGGTAGATGAGGTTTTGAAAGATTATGGCTTTGTCTCACACATTTAGGTAGCTTATGTGTTGCAGAATGCCTCACACTGCTGCAGTTTGTGGTCCATATTAAAGATCTTTGTGGGCTGTTTCAGAGAAAAACAGTGTAAAGCATCATTTATCCAAACTCAGAATTCTGGACTACTTAATTAAAAATGTTGAGTGCAAAGCAAATTTCATCCCTTAATTATTCCTTTTTCTGAGCTACACATTCACTAGATTTGCCCCAAAATGGTTATTTCAGGCTCCAAAACTTTGATAAATGCTCAGATTTCTGCATTTAATACCTTAACACACTTCCCTTTAGATTTTATTTAGCAAAGTATACGGCTGACACAGTAATTATCTACTCCCTTATATCACTTTATTCTGTTCACCTACACTCAGATGAGCAAAATAAGTAAAATATCTAATGTTTTTCTAGTTATTTTTCTCCTTCATATAGGTGCTAAAAAATAATAATCATAAAAAGTCACTCATTTAAAGTGTTGTTAAGGGTAACAAAATAAAGAGAAAGTCATAGCCCTGATTTAGTTTCCGTATCTATTCCCACTCGATACTGTGTTGTATAAATATATTTATAAATTTTTGATAAAATACATTTAGGAAAATGTAGTAATGTAACAATTGGAGTACCTGTTGATGCAGCTCTAATTTATTGCTTCACACTCATGAAGGTGCATGTGCATACTCTATGAATTACTGATGATATTGATTCAACACCTGTGATTAGGGAGCTATGGCAATGCACATGTCAACACACCAATAGTCAAGGAAGGACTAGTCTGTGGCCTCTTGCAAGAGCTCAACCCACACAAATTTGTGTCCCTGAACAGAATCCACCCCAGGGTTTAAGAGAAGTGGCTGGTATTGTTGCAAGGTCACTGCATATAATATTTGAAACATTCTGGAGATCAGGGGACATGCTCATGACTGAAAAGGAACAAATGCCACCTTATTTTAATATTATTTTAATACAGGCCCAAAAGAAGACCTAGGAAACTACAGGCCCCCTAGTTTTACTTCATTCCCTGGACAAGTCTTTCTCTTTTCTCTTTTCTCTTTTCTCTTTTCTCTTTTCTCTTTTCTCTTTTCTCTTTTCTCTTTTCTCTTTTCTCTTTTCTCTTTTCTCTTTTCTCTTTTTTCTCTTTTCTCTTAAGGAGTCTTTCCAAAAACTATTCCAAATCAAATGATTCAGGTGATAGGGAAAAGGCAGCATTGTTTTACTAAAGGCAGATTATGCCTAATTAACCTGTTTTGTCAGGAGAGAATGTTGTTTTTTACCTGGACTTCAGCAAAGTGTTCAACACTCCTTCCTACAGTTTGTCCTGAACAAATTGTCAAGACACAGATTGGATAGCTGGATGGTGATATGGGTGATTGACTAAGGACGAGGTTCTGGACTTGGGATGTCATAACCAAAGAGCCCAATACAGGCTTGATCTGAGTGTCTGCAGAGCAGCCTTGCTGAGAGGGCCCTGGGGTCTTGGTGAACCAGGTGGCCACAAGTCAGCAAGTGTGATGCTGCAACAACAAAGGCAAATCAGATGATGGGCTAAATCTGCAAAGGTGTTACTGGGAGAGAGCGAGAGACTCAGTGCTTGTCAGGCCACACCTAAGTTACTGCCTCCAGTTCTTCCCCTCAGTTCAAGAAAGATGAAGACAAACTTCAGAAGGTCCAAAGGAGGGCCAAGATGATTAACAAAAGGTTGGAGAACACTGTAGTGAAGAAAGACTGAAGGAACTACATAATTTCACCTCATAGAAGAGAAACTTTAAGGGGAACCAGTACTTGAAGCTTTCCTTCAAGAGGATGGAGGCTCTCATTTAGTGGATAAATCGGAGAATCCTAGATGAACTTCAGCTGACCACGTGTTTAGTTTTGAAAGGCCAGACTGAGTATTAAGATTTCATTAATATATGTTATCTGGAAACCCACACCAAGACATCTAATGTCATTGAAAGGCCTTAGCCCCTCTGGGCTGCTGCTTTAATGAGTATTACACTATTACATGTCCCAGGTCTCTGTGCCACTCTTGTGCATGTGACTGATTCCTTAGGGTTCCCTGGGTGGACCTGCTCTTGCGTGGGCAGATGGAGTCAGCCTGTGCTCTCCTGCAGGTAGAAACCATCGACGTCTGTGTTTGCTCAGTTCTCAGGCTGAATATCATCCATATGAATCTGTGCCCCAACCAGCCTCAGGTTTATTAAGTGATCTATTTATTTATGTATTTTTCCTTTATCTGGGCCTTTGACTGGTAAAATTTCCATAGCCTGGTTTCAATTTTACATGAATAAAAATAAACATGCAAATTTAATATACAGTACATGTTGTAAGAGTAGTACCTGAAGACCGTCATTACTAAGGAATATTTAATTACTTCCATTCATATCTTTAGGCTTAAAAAACAATAAATATGTTATGGTGATAGTAATGGCTGATATACTTACATGAAGAAGATAGTATAATATTGAATAGAATTAGAAAGATTATTAATTTTCTTTAAAAACAGCTTTAAGAGACTTTTTTTTCTTCTGGGTTTATTTTATATTTTCTATTTTTTTATTTTCATGATGAAATGAGGGAAAAATTTGAGACTGAGTATTGAACAGGTGCTGTGAAAAATCAAATCAAAACATACAATGCTATTTAATAAATATGAAACAGTGTTACTTTGAGATTTGCCAGATGTTCCTGATACATTTAATTTAACAAATTCTTTTATACTGATTGCCTATGGTATTAAGCTTTGGAGAATCACAGTATTTGCTGTAGTCCTGTCCCTTACGCTAATGTTTAAAGGAGAATCAAAGGGGAAAAGGAAATATTAAATCTGACATACAGAACAATAATAAAAAAAAATAATTATTAGAAGATGAAGGAAAGAAGATGATAGAATAAGGTAACAAGTCAACAAAAGTTTCAAGAACGTCTTTGGTGACAGCACAAAAGTTATATTGCTTAAAAACTATCTAATGGAAGCTGTACATCTGCACATCTGTGCCCATGCACATGCTTGCTGGGGCAAGAATAATATCTCATAGATCTGATTTGCATCTTTTTTATCACTTTGAATGCAGTTTAAAGATTACTGGAACAATAAATACATTATTACCTTAATAATTTTGTCCTTTGTTTTAATGCAATGTTGCTAATGTCTGAATGCTAATATGCCTGAGATTACAACATGAAGTTTTATTGAATACATATTGCAATAGTACTGTTATTTACTGTTATAATAGCTAAATACATATTAAATACTGTATCAATGTACTTGAAAAAAGGCAGAATATTTTTTTTTTTTCAAAGTATTTATGCAATGAGTTTCAAGCATTATAGGGAATTATCACGTTATGAATGCAGATAATAATAATGACTTCAACAACAGACCTAGACCAAACCACTTTCATGAATGTTTTGTCAAGTCAAAAGCTAACAAGCAACCAGAAATAAGTTTCATTGAAGATCTACTGCAATTTGTGTTGCACCACTGTTAGTAATGTTCATTCTCTCCGTATGATCAGGTATTTAGCAACCATTCTAGGCATCTCACTTTTGTAACAACAGGAACAGGTAGGAACCATGAAAAATTTTCCTGTGCATATACAGCTTATCTCCAGAACTATTCCTTTGAAATATCTTCATATACATATTAGCCTTAGCTACGCAACATTTTGTCTTATTATTCTTCAGGTTAATACCAATTTAAACCACACTTGGAAATGTTCGGTGACATTTACATTATTGCCCTTGATTTCTTGAAACAGAAAGGTTCCTTTCAATAGGATTCATAGAGCAATGATCCAGAATCAAATATTCACATTAAAGTTTAAAGGAGTTAAGAGCAAATTACATGTTCTTTCCACAATTTTATTTTAAAGGAAAAATCTTCAGCTGATCAGAAATAACATAAACTGCAATTTGCCAATAATGTTTAGCATATATATTCAGCACAGAAGAAATAAATATAAAAAATAATTTTAAAAACAGATAACTTCATAAAACTAATGTATTTTTCTTACTTTGATGACACTTTAGAAGTGTCTTTTGTTCATGCTTTTTGTTGAATAAATAGTTTTAATAAATACCTTCAAAAATTCTGCGTCAACATACATCTCAGCAAAATTAAAAAAATATTTAAACATATCATTCGGCAAAGTATTTTTGTATATATTAACATTGTACTGTTGCTAAAATTTGCATTCTTTCTCCAAAAATAAAATTCCAAAATCAATCTAAAATCAGTTAGTGAAAGGTTAAAAAGTGTGAAAGGTTAAGCTACAATGTGACTATTTGTTTATTTATTTCTTTGTTCTGAATAGCTCAAAATTCAGGTCAGAAACAGCTGAACACAAGCTCCTGGTGTTATGGAAAATCAAGTCAGGTCTGAATGCAATTAGTAATTCAATTGAAAGCATCGGATTGACTTTTCTTCATTTCAACTACCCTCTTATTCCTGATGGAAAGTTCTTTTCTTGACACAGATGAATTTTCCTTCAAATATCTTTGAAATGTAGGACTATTATGTAAATCCAAAGTAATAAAGAATGACAGAAGATGCTAGGAAAACATTTAGCACAAAGCCAGCTTTGAAAATGTATGTGAAAATGTATAGATGAATGATTTATGTTTTAATTGGGAGAGAAAAAAAAAAGAACTTCTCTGAAAACCTTAGATATTCATCATTTCATGTAATATTTCTAATATCAGCTGGCAAGAGTGATATTGATTTCTGCCACTAAAATCACAACTACAACTGCAAATCACTGTATAACTAATAAGACAAGCATATTTTGGTGTACATTTTGAAAGCCTTGTGAAGTACAAAAAAAATTTTGTGCTAAAAAATGAAAGCAGTAAACTGAACTTTTTTCCTCAAATACATCACTGGATGCATCTTTTAATAATACACAAGGGAAATCTCCAGAGGGCAGGTGATGAAAGTTTGTCTTGATTACTTTCTTTTAATGCATATGTAACACCTTCAGAAAACCAATAAAGATTAAATATGTGTATATAGCTAGAACCTTGAAGAACTTCAGCCAGATGATTTTCAGCATTTCTTCATGAAGAGACAGGCAGAAAATATTTAATTTGCAAATTTTTGTGTTGTCCCTTGAAATCTGAAAGAAAACAATAAGAACACATTTTTTGTCACTCTTATTCAAACAAGTAAACTCTACTTTTGAATATACAGGAGGTAATTTTGAGAAGGCAGGATTAACTTACATTCATATTCCTCCCATCAGAGATAATGAATTGTAATGTTTATAAACAGATTTATGGAAAGAAAGTGCTCTTGAATACACTTACTCCTTATTCAAACTGTTAAAACCTGAAGAAAAAAAACTTAGTCAAAAATACTTTCAAATACTTCCATTATTTGGATTATTTTTCTGAAATGCTGCCTTCCTGCAGATTTTTTATTTTCAACTTCTGTTTCTTTTATCTTATCTTTTAACTTCAGTTTTTACTTCTAAATTCAAGAACACTTGTTTGACACTAGCAATGAAGATGAAGCAGCAATGTTACTTAGATGTGATCAGTTCATCAAGTAAATCATTCCAAGTCAGAGCAAGCACTCCTCTGAAGAGCCTGTGAACCATGGATAAGACCTTGCTTGAGCTGGTACTGAAATTGCTGTAGCCTGTGGAGAACCAATCCTGGAGCACAAGAAAAATATGAAAAGGAAGAAGATGAAAAAATAAACGACTATGTCCTGACCCCAACCCACTGTGCTGCAGAGACTGTGAGAGTTGTTTGCAGTGAAGCAGAACCTGAGAGTGAAGCTAAGCCTGGAAAAATGGCAAAAAATGGTGCTTTATTGTTTGTTTCTCAATATTCAAATCACTAATTGCTTATGCTAATTAACAGTAAATTAAATTATTTTTCTCTTTTGCCCATAACACCAATTGATAGGTGCTCTCTCTGTTTTATCTCCAGCTATGTGGTTTTTCATCTGATTTTTTGACAGTTTCTTGTTGAGGAGGGCAAGTGGGAGAGTGGCTGGATGGAGTACTTCAGTGGAAATTTGAGCCTGCAATGAGAGGGACTGAGCTGATGAGGAAAGTAAGGAAAGTGAAAATCAGTTCCCCAAAAACTCACATAAATGTCATTAGGAAAAAGACTAAAAGTCAAAACAAATGCAAATCAGGAGTTCACTGCACAAAAGAAGCAAGAAAGATGAGGCTTATAAAAATTAATAAGAGCATAAGAACAAAAGACATTTTGATATGGAGCTCAAAAATAAAAAAGATACTGAGATGCAGAGGTGAAAAAACAGGGCAGGGTAAGCTCAGTCTCTGAATCTTTTTTTTTAGTGAGATTCTTCATGTTTTCCATATCAGTGACCTTTTATAAACCATTAAGTTAGGCTTGTATTTTACGGAAGATAAAGATGAGAACCATGCTCCAGCCCGATAAATATCACTTTATCATTACTGGTGTGAGGCCAGAAACATTACACTGACTGACACCACAAGGTCTCAGTTGTGTACTGGACTTGTACTGGACTGAACTGACTCCAGCCTGTAGCACTTTTTCTACACTAATTAGACAAATCTAGACAGTTAGACAATTAGAGAATTCTAGAGCATCAAAACATTAATTTGACTATCCACTTAAAAAAAAAAAAGGTCATCTAGCAAATACCTTTTGCCCATAATCTTAAGATTCTTAAAGTAACAAAATCCATCAGTATATTGTTTATCTTATATAAAAACTCTGCCATACAAAGAAACATACAAACCAACCCTCTAGAAGCATGGTTATTTTATTAGGCGATCACACCAAGTTTTCTGTAAACCATTACATGAGTGTACGTATATATTTATATATATATATGTCCGTAAAAACTGGGTTTTTTCCTCCTAGGGAAAAAATAGCTATTCCATTTTGTTGTTATGACTAGCTCAGATAGTAAACACAGAAAAGCTACTGAAAGTGTCTTTATTTTATTAATTTTTAAATGTAAAATTGATCAATATTAATCCTATTGATTATGTGCACTTATTTACAGCTTTATTTTATGAACTAAACGGCATTACAGTTACATACAAATAGTTGTCTAGTAATGGTTTTGTCAATAATTGAATGCTGGAGACGTCCGTGGGAAATTATTGCTGATTTTTGAAAGCAAACTCTATTGAATTTTACTCTCCCAGTGGATTTCTGAGTCTGTGGAATTTGTTTCTCTTTTATGAAAAAAACCAATATGATCTGGAGATTCCAAAATCTGTTTTTATTTCTTAATGACTAGGATAATTGGGTTTTAAATATAGAGTCTGTGAAAAATAATTCATCCTTTTGGAACAAATCAGTTCCTTGAGATGAAACTGAAGTTTTAGTTAAATTTTGAGACTGAATTTTCTGAAGCTGTCATAGTCATACGTATTATATCATTATGCTTGATCTTGCATTTATGTACAAAGTGTATAATTCAAGAGGCAAAATTTTTTCAAGTGCAATAACTACAAAACATTTTTACCTCTTCTAATCACATAGTTTGGTTTTTGTTTTTTTTTTTCATCCTAGCTTATTTCTGAAATATTTAGATAGGGGATTTAAACAATAAAATACGCTTTGAGCTTAATTCGGTTATCTGAGAGATTGTTTAGTGTTTTCCTATCTGAAGGCACTGAGCTAAAACTCAAAACTATAGAGAACTGTTCAACAAAAACCAGAAGACCTGGTTATGATTTGGAAGGTTTGAAGGAGGATAGGGGATAGGGGATAAAAAAGATAAAGGCTCCATAAAGTTTACCACATGCATTGAGCAGCAGTAAAAATCATTTAGAACACTTCAAGAGTACTTAAACTAAAAAAGATACATTTTTAAAGGAAATAGCTTTCCTATCAAGTTCTGCTTTAAACATTAATATTTCAAAACTTTATTATTAATAAGGTCTTCTCTAAAAAGAAAAGGGAAAAAGGTTTCGGAGACTATTTGGCTAAGTCCAAGATCTTCCTGCGTGCTCATGAATTTAGTGGAACTTTGAACATGTGAAGGTATTCCTATTCTGTTTCTGTAGTATCAGTGACTACCTATTTTATCTCTGTTATTTTCCCACAAATTTTATATACATTATACCATTTAGCATCTCCAGTGCCTGGTACATACCACATTTGTCAGTTTTTTGACTACAGCTGGAAAACTGTATTGATTTATGACTTGTAGCTGATATTTTAAATTTGGAAAATTTTAATTTTTCATAATTTAAAATAATAGTTTATGACATCCAAAACCCCATTTTAAGAGTTGTTGTTTTAAATATTTTCCATAGAGTGTTCTTACATGATTCCATTTCCTTCTTTCTCCTTCACTACAATGTCACAGGTTTTCTCCTTCAAATTTAATCTCTTTTGTCTTTTAGGCAAAGACAAAACAATCTTTATTGGTGATCAATTACTAATCACAGAATAAAATCTAAAGGGTTGACTTTACAATAAGAACACTGCCAGCTTTTATTACTTGTGTCTAAATCAAACCTATGGAAACAAGGAATAAAGGCACATTCTGTTACAAATCCAAAAGAGCAAGCACATAATGAATAGATAGATAGAATAATCAATAGACTCAGAAATGGATGAAATAGAGGGTTAGTCCCACAATTAATAAGCAGATGACAGTTCATAACAGCATCTCTATACAAAACACAGTCAGTTTTCTGTATATTTTGTGAAGGAACAAATCTGATAGCTGAATGATCATAAAGAGAAAGAAAGTAATGGCTTAAGTGACTGAGGGCAAGAGATAAGAAAATCGAAAGTTGAGTAAACCAACATATGATACTTTAGATTATAAGCATCTTTTATAAGACTGAGGAGAAGCTCAGTGGAGAATATTTAATCTGATTTTATCATGATAAAAATTGTAGGCTTATTTATAGCGTGATAAAATTGGTCATTCTAGAAAACTGAACATACTCAGTAGATTAAATATGAAAAAGTATTTCCACAAATTCAATAGAATTCCAGATAATTTTTGGGGAAAAAACTGCCACTTTTAAACTTTTTTTTTTTCTTATGCACAGCTTGCACATTATTATAGATTGAATCCCTGAAGTCTCTTTTTTTTTTTTTAATATATATTTAATACTAAATGTTCTTATTCATGCATCATAGAAGTTTTTTCAGAGTGTTTTGTTCATTATTGGTAGGGTTTTAAACTTATGCTGAAATGTACTTTCTTCATTAAAAAAATATATTTTTCTTTTTTAAGTGTTATCATAGCTCTCTAACTCTTGGAGGATCTTTTTATTTCTAATCATAAAAGGGAAACAGAATTTGTTTTACACACAGTGAAACTAATACAGCAGAAAAAATTTGATGTGATGTTTTTGTGTTAATATTTTACATGGATCATGGTGGAATAGCACCACACTGCCTCTATTCGATGAAGCAGCTGTTTTATGAAAGAGCATAATACATCAGAAAGAAATATTTCTGTCAGCTGCCTGGCTGCTTTCCTTCTATTCCAAAGAAAACTTTCATTTGTATTGCTTGTCCCCCAAACATAGCACTCTCATGGCTTAAATCTCTGTACATAGTGTATTAATTCTGCAGATATTGGACTCTTTCATAAACCAGTACTCTCCCTGTTGGGTCCAGTTGTATGAATTTACCTTCTCTCTGGCTTCTTGGCTCTGCCATCATTCTGCTTCTGTTGTTCACTCTCTGTATTTCTGGCCTTTACACTTTCTTATTTTCCTGAAGAGAAAGGTTGGTCAACACTGCAGGTAATTTTAGATTCATTTTTTGAAACCTCAGACCCTATATTCCCAAACTGATATTGCAATTATCTCAAGTCAGCAGTATGTGGCAGAATGTGTAGCTTGCTGTATACTTTTTTCAGTGCCTATAGTCAGACAAATTTCCAGTGCTTGCTGTGTGCCCCTGTCAATAACTGCAGACAGACAGAGTCAGTGTATGTGCTGGTTTTGGCTGGCGGTAGAGTTTATTTTCTTCACAGTGGCTGGTATGCAGCTGTGCTTCGGATTTATCTGAACACAAGGTTGATTATATAGAGATTATTTGTTATTGGTGAGCAGGGATTACACAGAGCCAAGACCTTTTCTGCTTTTCCTACTGCCACACTGGCAAAGGGCAGGCTGGGATTGCATGGGAGCTGGGAGAAGACACAGCTGGGACAGGTGACCCCCAACTGACCAAAGGGATATTCATGTGATATCATGTTCAATATATAAAGTGGAGAAAGAAGAAAGCAGAGGCCTTTTGGAAGTAATGATGTTTTTCTTGCAAAGTCACCATTACCTTTGATGGTGATGGGTCTCTGCTTTCCTGAAGATGGCTGAAGACCTTCCTGCCCATGGGAAGTGGTGAATTAATTCCTTGCTTTGCTTCGCTTGTACACTGCTTTTGCTTTTCATATAAAACTGCCTTTATTTCAACCAATGAAATTTTTCTGTCTTTTACCCTTCCTGTTCTCTCCCCAGTCCAGCAAGTGGCTGCATGGGGCTTGGTTGCTAGCTCGGGTTAAACCATGAGAATATATTATAATTTTCCTTTGTATATTCATGCTGATCTCTAAACTCATATATAACCTAGGGTTTAGATAACTATGGATATGACAAATGATGAGTGTTTCTTCATTTTGAGCAAGGTTGTCAGAAATTCACAGCTTTTGCATGGGACCGAACAGTAAGAAACATTTCTCATCTCTATGATGTGACATGGTATTTGAATTCTATCAGAAAACAAACAAAAATACACAATAAAAACCAGCTCTGTAGAGCCTCCAAATTTAGACAGTGATTCCCAGTAAAAGTGAGTATAGTGTAGAATGGAGACAATTAATAGGTAAGTATTTTCAATCTGTTTTGAGATCTGCAGGTGTACTGTAGGAAACCAAGCTAAGAACAGGAGGAAAAAGTGGGAGATACTGGATAAGCTTTCCACAACATAATAGAGAAATATTATGAGAGACAATTTCTATTTTCTACTGGAACTACGTGAAGCTTTTGGAGAAGCCACATTTTCTGCACTTATTATTCTCATCAGACACCCTTTGTTCTGCTTTTACCAGTGGAAGTGGTCACACAGAAGAACGTGCAGAGCTCATCTTGGCTCCCTTCCAGGCATTTCTGGCCATGACCATGTTCCATACTGTTCCACAGTGATGCCACCGTCATGGCAGCTCCTAATTCTCAACAGGTTTATTTCTCCAAACCCAATTCCTTAAAAAAGAACTTCTGAACCAATTTTAACTAAAGGAGAACTTAAACTCACTGTCACCATCTGTTTTTACACTGTCTATGTGCCTAAGAAAAGGACACTACAGTATCTTAAGCAAATATTTGGGTTAAAAAATGATATGTTTTTAATAAGTTTTATTGGAAACACTTTGTGACTCAGTCTTCCCATTTTAAGTTTCAGTATACTGTGATTTGACAGCCATGTATGTATAAATGCTGAATTGAGTACCTACCACAAGTAGATAAATAAAGTTTCTTTTTCTTTTGGTAAGCAAGGAAATACTGTAGTCCTTCAAGAAACTACTGATTTAGTACAGATAGGTACTTCATGCAGGACAATGCCAACAACATTATCTAACTATATCATTCAATACAAGGTATCTAGTATAAAGATACTGATGTTGCAAAAGTCTCCCAGAGGGAAAAAACCAAAACCACTAAAACAGCATGAATACAGAAATAGTACTTTCTAAATTTTCCTGGAAATAACACAGTTGATTCCTTTTAGCTTTCATGACAAAATTATTAATATTATGCACAGAGCAGAATTAATTATAGGGTTGAAATATTTATTAGCATAAATATATACAAATTTATAGTTCCAGAACCACTGGATATTATTTAGTAGGAAAACACCAATTTATAGATATTCTGGTAAAATTTCAAATAGTTTTGACAACCAGATTTTTACACATGCAGATGAAGCATTAATGATCAAATTTTTTCCAGATACAGATGTTGCAGTTTCAGCATAGTAGTTTCTTCTTTCCTACATTTTATCTCAATGTTTGAAAGTTCCAGCACCCTTTGGTGTCAGAAAATTTACCTCAGCCAAAACCAGCACAGTCTGCCAATGTCATTCACTTTTTTTAATCTGTAGTGCAAATAAGAACATAAAGAAGCTTAAATTGCCAATTATTTTGTTTATTTGTGTTTTCCCTTAAGCACTTTATACCAAGCATGCTTGTAAGAGTAATTGCTAAGTTACATGTACTGTCTTAGTCTTGAAAGATAACTAAGCTGAATGATTCCCTCTATGTGGATAAATTTCAGCTAATGGAACCCAGCTAAATGACTCATTATAATAAGAATTAAACCATGATATCCTTCTAAGGAAAAATAAACAATCAACCAAGCAAACAAAAAAAGACAAGAGCAAGAAGAAATCCAGACTAAGGAAAGAAATTATTTCATTAATGCCTTGCAATAAAAATAGCTCTGCACTCATTCTGTTTCCTTTGTTTACTGCCATCTGATTTCAGAACAGCCATCAGTGAAGTTCACATCAATGCCAGCAATTTGTATTCAACATCAAGGGCAGCGTCAGAAACTGCAGATATGATACCCAGTCAAAGAACTGACTGAGATGTGAATCTGTAGAGATAAATGTGCAAAAAATACCTGGACAATGACTATTCCAAAGTACAACCAGAAGCTGAGTTGGCAAATACTCAGTATTTTACAGACAAACCTTCCTTACATAGGGGAGTCATTCCACAGGGCAGAAGTAGCAGCCAGGAGAAAGTCTTTTTTAATCTTGTTTACAAAGTTCATGATTCTACTCAATCAAAGAAATAATGACTCCATTTTCATACAATTTATAGAATAGAAACCTTTTCCTAAAATATTTCCGAGATCTATCCTAGATTCTAAGATTTCTGTCTGATGCGTTGTACCAGGAAGGACTCTGAATCCCTTTGGAGTTGTTAACTAATGCAAAACGATTATAGCAGAATTCAGATGAAATACTGCTTTTATCAAACCCAACACTATCTTTTAAAATAAGTAGAATTTAAGGTTGTAAATACAAAATGTCATAGGAAGAAACAATATCCAATATTTTGGTTTCTAGTATCTAATATACAGGAAGAACCTTTTTTTTTTTTTTTTTTTAATGCTTCTTGTCCTCACCAAACTCATTTATGTGTCATTCACAGAACAGTTCAAAACCTACCTACCAGTAACTATTCAAGAAGAGCAGAAATCCAGGTAGATAACTGTTTCATCCTGGGAGAAAAGTGGAACAAATAATTTCAGAAAAAAAAACCTGAATATGATCTTTCTAGATCTGAGCCAATAGCTTCATATGTGAGCATATTTAAAGGATTTTCAGAGTTTTACCTATGCTGTAAAGAACGTGGGTAGCTAAACAGAGACAGTAGTACCATTTTATATCACTTTGGTAGGAATGAAATATAATTATGAGTTAGTAATTCTGCTTGCAGTTACAAAATTATAAAAAGAGAAGGAATTTCTTGCATGTTTGCAATTTTAACTATTGCCTTGATATAATTATTTTTCTTGGCCTCCAGTAAAACTTTTCTTGATGTTAAGGTAGTTTTTAAAAAAATAACATTTCCTGAAGTGTATATTTAGATCCATGTAGGTAGATTAGAAGACTATTTCCATTTTAAAAACAATAGTTCAATCAAAAATGATCTCTGTATGACCCAATGTTAATATAACTAATAACAAAATAGAGAAGGGAGAGGAATGGGAAGGGGAAGGAAAATATGTGGATTTCATCCTTAATGTCTTACATGCAAGAAGTGAGGTACATGATCATTCAATCTGGGTTTTATTCATGTAAATTGTTTCTAATTACTGCCTCTTTGTTACTCACAGAAGAAGCTGAGTAGCACAGAATAATATTATAGTTGTTTTTCTCCTCAAAATACTTTAAATTAAATGGTATTTTCTAAAGGACAAGGAGCTATCATTTAATATACCTAAGGAGTAAATGTAGATACTTTTTGATATCTATAGAGCATAGCACTGAATATTGTAACTCATAAAAAATGTACTAATTCTAAGTTTATTGAAGAAAACATGACATTTTTTGCTGGATTTTGTTAGCATTAAGCATTCAATAAACCTACAATATTTTTCACTTTTTAACCACTGTTTATTGAAAACAATTTTTTTTTTAAAAAGTATGCTAAATAGATCAGCCTTTAGTCTTTCATGGACTAAGCACTGTCACTGAGCACATTGCATTGATATTTAGTCATGTAACTTAAAGACTGAAATTAAATTCTATTCTGAATTGAGTTGTTGAAAATACTTAAATCAGTCATTATTCATTCCTCTTACTTATTAGGCATGGGGTGCTCTACACCACTTGGATATACCTAGGAATAATACAGAAATGTTGGAGGTTTCCTAGGAGGCTATCTTCTCTTCCTTCCTCTTCCTCTTCTTAAATGAAAAATCCAGGTTTTATTGCTTGTTTTCCTTTGTATTGAAAATTTGACTAATTCAATCTGATAATGGAAACATAAGCCATGTGAAATTAAGGGTACCAATCTCAGTTGCTTTATAATGTTGAATAAAATAAATGTACATAGATTTCTATTAGTAGAAGAATATTTCTGATGATCACTGATGTTAATACAATGTTAATGTATCATTAAATGTTGTGTTAAAGTGAGCGAAGATAATTAGCATACACAGGCCTAAAAGATCAAATCAATGTTGGTAAATAGCTCATGCCTTTTAAAAATACCCATTTTAATAATGGATGGTGTGTGAAGAAGAAAAGACCTCTTCGTGCTAATACATTGTGCACAGTGCTCAGAAGTGGCAATCAGGATGAATGTTGTGGTACTCCTCTCTGGAATATTATGTGATACTGTGTATATTTCATACAAGGAGAGTATCAAGGCCACTGCACCGGAAAGAAATAGCAACACATTCTCAGTCACAGCCTCATGATCTGCTGTCCAGCTTCTCTGCTTGCTCCTGGATCTGTTCTCCATGAGCATTGTACTTGGTTTAGCTCTTTTCACTGACCCTTGTCTCTAAAAACCAGCTATCCAATTGAGCTACAAACTTTTGACTTATCTCCTACTCTTCATAACACTCTTGCTCAATCAGCAGCATCTGGCCTAATCTTTTGCCCTAAAAGCATTCAAACATGACTTTTCAGAAAAAAATAAATCAATGATCTGTAGAGGGATTGGTTACACATTCTGGAAGTCTGTAATTGACTAAATTAATTGAGTAAAGAAGAGAATTACACACATTAACTCCCAAATGGTCTTTGAATTAACAAAATTTTGACAAAAGAATCAAAAATTAACCCTATTTAAAAAAAAATAAAATATATATATCTATATATATTATTGATGATCCTCAATTTTTATAGAGAGTTAAAGTTCTCTAGAAAGAAGAGCACTCTATCATTTTAAAACTGAGGAAAAGACAACAAGAGACTGGAGACCAAAAGTGATTCATTCAATTGGGTGAGATTTTAAAAAATAAAATTGTTCATGAGATAATAAAATAATACGTTTTGTATTTGTGCTATGTAGATAAAAAGATGAACCTAAATTCTATGTGAATATTCCTCTGCCCTTTTACTCCATACATTCTATGTTTGGTTCATTGCTTGGTTCATTTTATATGTGTTTAGCAGTAGTTAAATAAGATATTAAAAATACTGAGTTACCTCCCCTCCCTCTCCCCTCCCTCTCCACTCCCTCCCTGCTCTCTAAGCAACAAATTGAGGTTTGAATAAATAATTTAGATTACTTCTGTAAAACCTTGTTTGTTTACTTGTGGTCTGACACAGGCTTTAGTCATTAAAGTTGATGTTATTGCACCTTCAACACCCTCAACTGTGCTTTAAGTTTATCAGAAGACATTGTTGATGGAATACACTTTTATGGTAGCTATAATGCCACTTCATAAAAAGAAGATCTATTCTGACTAACTTCAGCATCTGACTTCCTCTTAAATAGTTGGCATCCTGGGTGAAATTTGTTTAATCTCTGGAATGTCACATCATGATGGCAATTTATCTCAGTCCAAATGAATAGCCTAAGTAGATCAGATGAAGTAGCCCCTGGAGAGGACTATAAAAAATTCTACACTCATAGTTAAGACCATATATTTATACCTATCTATATTTTAAAGCTAGGTATTTTTTAGAGATTTGAGGTTTGTTGATACAAGTTTCACCTCTGCTGTTATCCCTTTTAATAGATGCTTAAAATGAGAAGTGTTTTCACTCTAAAAGTCTTCAGAAGTACTCATTTTAATTGATTACACAGGGAATGCTGGCACTTTCTTTCAGAAGATGCATGTTTTCTACCTTATATATTTAAATTGTGACTCAATAATATGATTTTTCCTCTGTGCATGCGTATTTTTCTTGTGTGCACTTGCAAATGACTAAGACTTTCAGTATTTGCTTGTTCGTTTAACAAGCTGTAAGAATAAACTACAACAAAACAAAATTTTCACTAAGTATGAAAGACCTACGTAATCAATATTTTTATTTAGTTTTCAAAAGTCAAATAAATAAATAAGAGTAACAGTATAAGCGAAACTAACAATGTGAATTCCTATGACTATATTTTAAAGCTGTTGTGTTCCTGTTCTCCTAATACCTGTGGCATGTAGGACAACTAGCTATCAGCCTATTGTTTTTCATTAAGCCAAAGAAGGGGCAGGGCTGGAAAGTATATTTTCAGGTAGAGAAATAGTTTCAAGAATACTGAAAGATACTGTGACCTCTTGAACCTGGAAAATGAATGTGCAATGGCAGTAATATAATGATAAGAAGACTTATTTCAGAGAGTATTAAATTCAGGGATAACCTGAATACATTTGATTAATTAATTGAATTAAATTGCAGTCTTTTCTCCTCTTATAATCTTGAAACTCCTGCTCTGAAATGTAGTTTATTTCCTTCCCTAATACTTTCCAATATCCTCTTAAATGGTACCAAATATTTGGTCTGAGTAAAAAGAAACTGAGTACGTATATCAGTACAGTTTGTAAAAGTGTGGAGACAGCCAGTGTGGTGCCCCACCATGACAATTTTGACATTCCTTTTATAGTCCAATTCCTCCTGGAGCTATAGGCTTTGTGGGTCTCTGAATCCTAACCCTAGCCCTGGATCCTCTCCCTAACCCAAATGCATTCTTGATCCTGCATCTGAATTCCCTGTCAGGATGGCCCAGATTGGAAAAGTGTTTGAGGCAGTCATGTCACCTTGTTGTGATCTGCTTGGCATGCCTTTTCCAGCCCAAGGGTCCCTGGAGCTGCAGGCTCTGTGGCTCTCTGAACCATGACACAAACCCTAAATTTAAAGGGATCTTCTTGTTCCCCATTTCAGTTCCACATCAATATGGGTGAAGGTAAGTAAAAAGGTGTGGGAGTAACAATACTGGTGCCCTGTTGTGCTCCCCTTGGCATGCCTTTTCCAGCCCCAGTATCCCTTGAACGATGGTCTGTCTGTGTCTCTGAACCCTAACCCACAGCATAATGGATTCTTGGTGCTGCATCTGAGGTCCCCATGAAGAGTGTTCCAGAACAAAAAATGTGGAAATAGTAATGTTGATGTCTGTTGCATATAGGTTAAGCCTAATAAAATGAGGTCCTTGTTACCCTTGTAAAACCATGGCTCAGGCCTGTTACTTTGGCTAAGCAGAAAAGGACTGTGGGAAAGTGACCCAGCTGAATTAGAGGCAGAAAAACAATTTATATAACCATTGGGTGTTCACATCGTGGTGTATGGTGGTTGGTTGGGTGATGTTTGTTATGATTTAAAACCATGTAGCTGATAATGGGCTAGCTGCTTACAAAGGCCTGATTTTTGTAATAAAGGGGCTTTGCACCTGCCTGGGGACTCTGTGTCACTTTGCTTTGTACAGATGTCCTGCCATGATCCATTTGGCACACCTTTTCCAGCTCCAGTGTCCCTGAAGCTGTAGGCTGTGTGGCTCTCTGAACTGTAACCCTAACGCTAATGTATTATTGGTGCTGCAGCTTAAATCCCAGTCAGAATGGGTGGCCCAGACTGGGAAGCAGAGGCAGACTGCTCAGATGGGGAAGGGCTGATCTCACCTGAGATGAAGCAATTGAATCCTTTTTGGGTTTCCTTGCTATTTCTCAGCTGTTTAGATCAATAATCTGCATCTGTTTCTCTCCTATGAAAAAAACAGGTGGCCTAATCTAAGTTTTTCATATGCTCACAGGAATGGAGTGAGCAGCGGTCACAATTGTGAAGTCCACTGTCCTAGTGCTGGGCCAAATTATCCTCTGATTTACATATCCTCTATTTACATAGGATAAAATTAGATGTTTGTCTGGAATAACTTTAATAGTTCCATAATATATTTCATGCAGTGAACCTGGTAAACAGCCATTAATAGCTGGTAGAAAATGCTATCAGTGTCATGTGCAGTGAGTTGGAAAATGACTGTCAGGTGATATTTGTTTGCAGTTTGCTATCCAAAGAGTGTGTATATTTTCTAATTCTTGGACATGTGATTAGGAGCTTCACAGTCAAAAAAGAATTTTTCATATTTATTTTCAGTTATTCATAAGGAATTGTCCATAGCTTAGTGAACTACTTTTTTTTGTTGGTTTCTTTAACTACTGAAGGGTTATGAACAGTGGATGGTCTTTTATGAATGTACCTAATAATTTTCATATAATAGTTTTTATAAATGTGTATACATAAAAATTGACTTCCAATACCAAGGCCTTAAAAAATGTCTTTCAAGTCTTCTTGACTTTCTTTCAGTTCATTGTTGTTCTCAGGAATAACTGTCTCTATTTGAACATGAACCAAGGAATCTGACTGTCAATCCCTGTGTTAAGAAACTTTGTATTTCAGGAAAAAAAAAAAGCTAAACAAAAAATTTATTTGGAAAATGACCAAAGAAACATTACAAGCATTATATTTTTGCAGGTATATTAGTAAACATTTTGTTACAAAGCTACCTATTGAATTTTACTGGAAGTACACCAATATTTGTGGATGTTTCATGAGATACATATATTTATTAAAGACCAGCTTACTTAGACATACAAGAAATGGACAATTTCCTCATCCAATAATAATCAACTAAGAATCATTGCCTTAAAATCAGGCATCTAATTCAGACTACTCATCTAGGTCTGCATCTGTAGTCAATGTGCAGATTCTAGTGTTTAGTTTCTTTTTAAAAAAAGTCTCAGTATAATCGCTTTAAAGGATCTAATTAAGTTGCTTTATACTCAAACAATTGTCAATTTGGATTTCTTTTTCTCAGCACAGAGTTTGCTTTTCTTAGTCTTAAGCAAACTGTTAAGTCTATGCCTAGACTTACACCCCTGCCTGCTAAACCCTTTGGGCCCCAAACCCCACTAGCCTAAATCCCTTCTTTGTCTCTGCTGCTATGATGAAAAAAATTAGTTACAGAATTGTATAATGAGAAATTCTGGTGTGTAGTACTGCAGTTATTTCCTCATAAAGAAATAAACTTTGAGGGTCAAAAAAAGAAGGAACGTCATGAAATAAGTTAGAAGTGCTCTCACTTTTTGGAGAGAAATAGAAAAGATAATCATTGCTTATCCAAACCTGATTAGATATTAAACTCATAAAAAATAGTCTACTCTAGAGTGGATTAATCTTTGACAGATATAGCTACCTCTTTTCTCCCCCTTAATAATAGTAGGTCAGAAATTTTTTTTGGTAAAATTTTAAAAATAATTTAAATATTTTATATTTATAGTAGTAACAAGATTTTTAAAGCATGTTGGATTATTAAAATTATTATTATTCTCTTAATTGTGCCAAAATTCATCCCTGTAGTCTTCTGTTAAACCCAAATATTTACACTTTGATCTACAGGTTCACACACAAAAGTTCTGTTTTAACAACAATAAAGAGAGTTGACTGGTAAAAGTTTCTAGAAAGTATTTGCTAGAAGATGTAGCTCTGTCATGTGTAATGTAACTATCAAATAATCTCCTTGAATATTGTTGTGAATACATAATTTAATATCTCAAGAGAAATTATTTCATGTATTATTAATGTATGTGATGGTATTTTCAGTCAGCTTGCATTAATTTCAACATTCTGTATTATGATAAATGAGTATGTGTGTGTGTGCATTTTATTTTTCAGCATCCAACATTTCTTCTTTCAGTAATATTCAAAACCACATACAAAATACTGCATTCAGAATCAGGCTCAAAGCAGTGTGAATTCTTTTAAAATTAGAGCTTGTTTCTAAACACAACAAAACGAATTATAGATGAAAAGGATACGTAACTAAAATTTATGTTTAGTTCCTGGAGAATGATATAGGAAAATGCTGTCAAACTTGCTTAGTCACTTGAAGATACTTTAGACCCTAAAACTGAAGATCGTGAGCATGCATGTATTTACTGTTGCAAATGTCTAGATAAAATACAACAAAATGCAAAAGAGACTTAATGTATTCAGTATGCTTAGAACAAGCTGTACTTTGCATTTCATAACTTTGTGCTGTGTTATTTTATTTACTTCACTTAAAATCAAAGGCTTTAGAATAAATTTTTAAGGAGAACATTTTTTAGGAGATAAGAAGGCCTAGATACAAATTTCTGCAGTGGCATTCTTCACATCCCATGGTTTTACCACAGTCACCACACCACCAGATATTTTGTTTAAAATTACGTGTTTCGTATCTGCCACTGAAAGCAGGTGCTGTGCAGCTGAGAGTGTCAGAGACACAGCACCAGACATAGAACAGGCTAGAGAACAGCTGATTACATTCAATATTGTAGCCAGAATCTGTTGTATGTATAAGGTAGAGGTAGACTAAATAAGAATAAATTAATATTTGTTTGTCTTACACCTGGACATCAGTAAACTAAGACAGCACATTAAGCAATTCATGACTCGGTAACACAAGATACATCATGTCAGCAGTATATAAAATATTACTGCAAAGGAGACTTGCAGGATAGGTCAATGAGCAGGGTTCAGGAAAATATATTCAAGCAGTAAGATCTGTGAAAGAATGCAGAAAAGAAACAGTATTTGGCAAAATGCTAACAACTACAGGTTCTACAAGATCATATTTGATGACCTTAACAGGTAAGATCACCTCATTTCTGTTGAAGAGAGATCTGGAACACAAAACATCAGTGAAGGGAGAAGATGGCATACAATGAATTTTCCTGCTGTATTTCCAGCTTCCTTTGTCAGAGCGTTCTCAGACATGGTCATCTTGATCTCAGAGAGCTGAGAGCTGTACCTAGCAATTCTGACTATACAGTACCAGATACATGTTGCTGCTTAAGTTGTAAGTCATAAAGAATTTTTTATATATGTAGTAATAATAATTCGCAGTGACTAAGAAATAGGATTGTCAATATTTATTGCTAATGAATAGTGACAAAACAAACTATTAGCCTGATGTTTAAAACTGGCCACATCTCCCCATCATTTCTATTCAGAGTGATTTCTAATTTCCTTGCTGAATCTTCACATTCATTATATATATGTAATGTAACTATATTTGTAAAATGCATACAAGTTGCTGCATGTAAACATTTGTAGCATATACTCAGTTATAGTAATTTCCTTATCATTTTATAAGTCAGGTTAGGGGTAATCCAAGATCTAAGACAGCCCATTCTGGATATAGCTCTGAAGTTGCAATGGATGAGTGCAGATATCCTGTACATTTAATAATCTCTGGAGGTTTCCCCCATATATTTGCATTCAACACTTCATGAATTAGTGCCCAGTCAAAACCCCAGGGTCTTATAAAGTAACTGTATTTACATGGCTTCCTGTGTTCCACGTGGCTGGAGGTGATCATCTAAACCTGTCTCAGGAAAGATATGGATGCTACTATAGGGCTACTTTAGGTATCCAAGTAAACTTCAGTCTGAAATCTCAGGTCTGCAGGTGCATTGTGTGTCTCAAAATACTGTGCTGGGAAAAGGAAAATACACTGTTAATATGTAGGATTCACTGTTAGTTCAATTAGTCTTATAGCAGCGTTTCAGTCCAAATATATAATCAATGTAGAAAAGCCATATAGAGTTAAATAGAGTTAAATATTTTACAGAAATTTTACAGAAATATCTTCTTTGTATCCACTCCTTCTTTCTTTCCTTCTCAGTGTGCCTTTGGGTACTTTCTTAGAGGACAAAGACAAGTTGCCAGCATCCAAAACTTTTTCCTTGGAGGAACAGGATGGTCGTGGTGAATGAGCTCTTTGTTATCAATGGAGGCTTCTGCTTGTTGCTCTGTTTGTATCATTTTTTGCTTGGTTGTCTGATTTTTTTTTTTCACATCAGTCTATTGATCTCTTGTGCTCCTAGCTAAGGTCTGAGAGTTGTCCATCACCTTCTGCAACTTATCTAACCTACTGTTCTTCTGTCTATTATAACTTAGAGTGCCAGATCTTTACCAGATTAGTTATTCCTGGAGCTTCAGCTACAACAGCTTTATGTTTTGGCTCAAGTAACAGCTCTGCAGTTAACCACAGAAATTTACTGGCCTTTTAGCATACCTTGCAGCATCTTTTAACCCTTCTACCCTGCATTTAATTTAGCCAAGTGTCTAGATATATTTCGAGAAGTCACACCGGCAAAACCAATGGTTTTCAGAATCTCTAAATCACTCTTCTTCCTGGGATTTTTTGGGTTTTAAGTCCAGTTGATCCCTGAAAAAGTATGTCTCTGTTGAAATCATACCTTTTCTTCTAAGAAAAAAAAAAAATTTCCAACTTGATATACCATAGTTATGATTTAAACCTGGTAATTTTCTGAACAGCAGAACTATATCATCTAAAAATGTATAATTTGTTTTCCTTTACTAGCTTCATTTCCTGAAATACTGCAATCAGTTTCTACCAAGATAAATGCCCACCTTTGTATATTTTTTACATGGACTTTGTATGATCTTTACAGAAATTATGAAGGACCTAGTTCAGACAGTGTTAAAGACTTCCAACTAATAATTAATATTATGAAATCTACACTGTGTTTTAGAAGTTATTTTATTTATATTGGTATATATTTTTTTGGCATTTCAGGGCTCTTATGTGCAATACACCAAGTTGCTAATTAACTGTTTTGATAAAAGATTTGTTCTTATTTTGTAAAATATATTGCTAATTTTCTTCCTATCAGGAGAAAATGCAGCTGAAATGTACACTGAAATGTACACTCCTGTGTTTCTGTGTCTGAAGGGAAAAAACACCTAAAGAGGCATTAACAGTGATCAAACAACCTGATTTCATGGGTGCTACTTGGTCCTGGGAAAAAATTTACTAGATTGGATCCTGAGCTCACTGAAAACTGAAGAAAACTTAACATTGTAAGAATTAAATTTTCTTTTTGTTCTGCTATTTCTGTTGCATTCAAGGAAAACAGATGCTGTATAGTCTTTATAATGGGTAGTACTGCATCAGAAAAAGACCTTATACCACAGTGAATTCCTCCTAACAGGAACAGGTTAGCTAATTCATCAGGGAAATGACAAATAAATAATTGTAAAAAAAAAATTTCTCCTAGTTAGTAGAAACATAAAAACTTAATTCCCCATGTTCTTTTTCTTTTCACATAATTAAAATTTCTCTTTTGTTTTTTTTTTTAATTTATTTTCCAATTTGGTTGGTAAAATAGAGGGAAGTTTCACTGTCCTCCTTATATATGTTGATAACACATTGCAAGAGCTGATTCATGAAGAGCTAATAGTGACACTTCTGTACTTTGTTATCATAAAAAAAGTTCTTGTTGTCTTTTACAATGAATTAAGAAATATAATCATATAGAGTACTACAGTTTTTCTTATTATCCCTAGAAGGAGTAGAGTATTTGTAATCTCATTATTTCTACAGGATGGCTGTAACTGTATATGTAATATTCATGGGAATTTTATTGAACTGAAAGAACATATTTGAGTAATCTCATTTTCTCTGCTATATGTTTGTAGGATTACATACATAACAATTCCATGACTACACTTGGTGATAAGATACATAATAGTGAAACTTGCAAGCTTTCGCTTTTAATGAGGTTTGAATTAGACAAAAGATTCAAAGTTGCTCAGGTATTTCAGTGAACTTGAAATAACTAAATAATTTTCAAGATAATTTATTGCTGTTGCACTGTGATACTTGTTTTATAAAAAAATAAAAATGTTAAAGTTGAATTCCTATTATCAGTTATTAGCTAGATTGTAGAGAGCCAGAAGTTCATAATTAATATTACTTTTGTTTTTCTGTTTTTCTGATTAAGTTTGAATCTTCCATGCATATTAACATGCAAAATATGTGTAGAAAATTTTCTCTTAGGTTCATGAGTGTTTCTGTAGAAAGGAAAATTGGAATTTTGTTCTCAAAGGATGTTTTGCTTAACACATCATGTTTCAGAGCTAAAGTTAGTGAATATGTGTGGCAGTGATGCTGCTTGTGTGCTTTTGGACGCTTTTGTTGACTGCTGTCTTTGGACATGTGTGGTGTCAACAGCAATCTCAGAAATCCCAGTAATACCATTACCAAAATTCTGAGATGATAAATTTTTCTTCAGACATCATAAATATTAGAAGAGTTTGATTACTATGATTTGTCTAGATTTATTCTCTGCAAAGCACAAAATTTTTACCAGTACTGCTATGAAAGATGACTGAGTTTTTACATGTATATTCTACATAGTCTGTAATTCCAAGTTTTTCTAAATAAATAGAATCAGGCCCCCTCATCCTCTTTTTCTTCTCTTTTTCTTTTGCTTTCTTTTTTTCTCAATCCCAGATATGAAAGTTCTGAAACATCCATGTGGCCATCCAACTCATTATCTCAGGACTGATGATATTCTTTTTCTTTCCTCCCTTTGCCTGGGCAAAGCATGGTTACCATATTCCAGCCCATATTCAGCACTGAAGTTTGTTGGCAGAGTGAGGAGCTTGTGGAGGTGAATGTGGCTTGTGAGCCAGCACCTTTGGCAAGTTTGTTGTGGGAGCTGAGAACTTACTGAAATGTACTCTACAGAATTATGGGTTTGTTAGCCTTCATTTATGTAGAAGTGAATTGTAAGAATTTAAGGGCTTGTTAGTCAGCACCTTTTGAGTGAAGACCTTTTGAGTCTAAGAAGTGGGCTGGATGCTGGACTTAAGGTCTACAATAAAACAGAGTTCTCAGATGTGTGGTCCCAAGTCTTTGTGCAACCTAATGAGAATTCAGAAGAAACATCACACCCCTCCTGGTGGGTTGTGACAGGGTGATGACACTAAATTGAAAAAAATTAAGTTTATATTTGATATTAGGAAGAAATTATTTACTTTGAGGGTGGTGTAAGATGTTGCCTAGAGAATCTGTGGATGTGCCATTCCTGAAAGTGTTTAAGGCCAGGTTGGATGGGGCTTTAAGCAATCCAATCTGTTGAAAAGTGTCCTTGCCACAGCATGGGGGATGTCTTTAAGGTCCCTTCCAACCCAAACCATTCTATGATTGGAACACTTTTATACGCTGGTCTGGTGTGGAATAATCTCAATTGAAAATGAAAAAAAATCTAAATGCTTCTCTTTGATATTATTCTCAATAGGATGATAGTATTTTGCAAGTTTATTGGTATTCTGTGTTGTCTTTTACCTGTTTTTTAACTCATGCAATGTATCACATACTGCTAATGTGTCTGTATGTTCCAAATGACACACACTTGTGTGTCTGCTTTTTTTTTTTCCCTTTATAAGGCTTTCCCACAATAATAAAATGTCCCATCTACTTTTTTGTAAGATGTTTTTATAAGTGACTTTGCAGATTCAAAACACTCTCTACCCAGGAAAACTATAGGAGTTAATGTGAAGATTGAACTCAATTTTGAGCTAAAATATTGCTGTAATGAGAACTTTAAAAATAACAACATAAAACAAACAAATAAACATACAAACTCCACCACAAATGACAAAAATACAGCCAGCCCCTAAAGTGATATGCCCCACTTCAATTAGTTCAGCATTTTCACCTATATAGAGATTGTTCACCCAAATGTAATATTCAGTCCTTATAAGTTTTTCCCTTTGCTGAGGGCCCAATAATATTAAATTAATAAACATTAAAATCAATGCATTACTGTACATCTTTCAACCAATTTATTGCAAAAGAGGGAAAGATTTAAAATGTAGGTCATTAAGCTATCCAGAACATCTTCATCTAAAACTCATGAAAAGCTCTACTTTTTGTTGATCTAGGAGAGAATTTAAGTTTGTCAGATCATTGCTTATCAAGTTATAATGTCATCTTTTACACTGTTAACTTTTTGCTTCACAAGACCTTACACGTACTCAGTCTTCAAAAGGAAGAAAGAAGAAGGTTATCTGAGTTAAGGTCCTCTCCTATGCAGGGACATAAAGAAATTCTGTTAGTTATTGGGAAAGATTATCGGAAATACTGGTAAAGTGGTCTGATAACTATTCACTAGTATGTCAAGGGCTGTCTGAAAACATTAATTGTGGGCTTTTTTTACAACTTGAGTAGTATATTTAGGAAAATTTGGAATCATAATATGGGGAGTGGGTTAACTACTGTCTAGATACCTTTTGGATGTGTTTAGTAAGATGAAAAAACATGCTTTGCATAATAAAAAACAGAAGTTGAAAGTCCTGTTTCTGTTTCACTGACACTTGACAAAGAAATTTCCAGAACCTCAGAGAAAATTGATGTAATTCCACATAGTTTGGTAAATTTTTATTAATAAAGCATTCAGAATGTGAAGAAGGTAGCCAAGAATTATTACAGATATAGGTGTCCTACAATAGCTGTTTTACTGCAAATTTGCATTATTTTTCCTTCTTTTTCATTAGTCAGTAGTAGATTAATGGTATTTTTTCCCCCAGGAAACATGTTTGTGGTCATTGATTGAAACAGAAGACTTGGACTTTTATCCTTTTAGCTTTATTTCAAAGTAGAAACAATCTACGAGTCTTTGTTCTTGTAGGAACAAGAATAATGTAGCAGAATAATTCCTTTTCAATTTAAAAGACTTGCAGTAATTTTCCAGTAGGAGCTGATCATATCCATTGATAGAACCAGTCAACAGGAATTCTTCAGGGAAAATATATGTTTTTGTTCTTAGAAATTTCTTTCACTAGTTCATATATATATGTATATATATCTATCAATGTTGGAAAACTGTCATGGTTTCACTGCAGATATTGTTTAAAGAATGAAGATGTTATTAAGTTACCTGCATCAGGAAAAAAAACAAACAAGCTCAAAACACAAACCCCAAATTACAGACTTATAGGAAAATAGAAGATCAGTGTGTGGTCAAGATTGTGAACACAGTCTGTTGGAACAAGATAAAATTAGAACTGAGATTAAAATGCTTGAAGTATGGAATAGCTATGAACTCTTCTGAGATTTCCTTTTATTTCTGACAACATATTTTAGAAAACTAAAATATTATGAAGGTGGATGCTTTTGTGGTATAGCTATATTCCTCTGGATAGAGTAATTATTTGTAACTGCCTTCCCCTTTAGTGACATTGCTGTGATGCTTACTAACTTCACTCAAGGCTTTCAGCTGTGTAATGTACCTCTCTTACTCACTTTTCACTGGGCAAAGCCTGAATCTCAGCAGTGCTGTAGCTGAGAGTGCCTAAAATAGTGATGGCTGTCACACATTGCACATGATCTAGAGTATTCATCAAGAGATGTTTGTCTTGAGGAAGGAGCAGAGGGTCATCTCTGACTCACATATTTTGATCTAGTAGCTGTATGCTTGTTATTCTCAGGAGCACTCTTTCTGAGAGCTAACCGAAAAAATTCAGTCTGAGAACTAGTCAAAATTTAAACCACTTGTAGAATTGAAATATCAGATGTATTGTAGGCTTAAAAATTATGACATCTGGACTGTTTCATTTTACTGCTTCCTAAGCTCCAATGTAGATCACAATGGCCTCTGTAGAAGAACAAGATTTTTTTTTAAGCAAGGTGTTAAATACAGGCATATTAATATCTATTAACTGGAATATGAAAATATTAAATGATATTGTATCCTAAAGGAACTGTTTCAGACAAATTATCATTTTCTTTAATCCACTTCACTGCATGCAAGACAGTAATGGCTTGTTCATTGGGCTTTCATGAAAAGACCTATTTAATTCTGAAGAAATTCAGGTATCTCTGCATGATTCCAGACCAGTTACCATTTCAGGAAAAGGGAAGACTAGGCCAATTATATGGATTTTTTACTTTCAAAATTTACGTAAGGCTTTGTGGATAGCAAGACTGATAGTGAGAATATAATTGGGACATTCATACATAACAGCGATTATCAAACTCAATAAAGTGCAATTTTAACAAGAAGCAGCAGTGCTGACCATTAAATATGGATGATAAGATGTTAAAATGTTGTCCCATATTTTGAGTCAAATTCACATTGTGTATAAAAATCAGGCTGTATTATTATGAATTTTTGAAAAAAAGGAGACACTAAAACTATGCACTCTGAATAGAAAAGTAACCAACCTCATAGCTGGCAATTTCACTTTATTTTGAATTTTGAAAATTAGTGAAGCAGTACTGAAAAACAGGTAACTTTCTTTTGAATGTAAAAATTTTATAGGCATCAGTCCTAGAAACTAAGATTTGAAAGTTTTGACCTTAGTTTTTTATCTGTCTTCAATGGAATTTATATCACAAAGTAGCTTCTGGCTATATTTAATCTTTTTAAGGAATTGCTTCTGACTGCAAATCTAATGAGATTATGTTGGGTTGTGATTTTTTTTTTTTTTAAAGCATTATGCAAAGTTATCCTTAACTAAGAGTGAAAAATTCCAAAGGTCACTTCTTTTTTATTAATTTTAAATCATTATGGTGGACTGACAAGAAAAAAATATCAGAGGGATCTTTTTTTTAATTATAGAACTGAGCTATGGTGTCTTGTGTTTCTAAGAGTGTAATTAATTACTCCTACATTCACTTGTATCCTGAAACTTGCAGATTTTTTCCTGAACTCTTTACTCAGTTTGGACTGGTGAGGCCACATTTTGAATCTCATGTTTGGTTTTCACCATGAAAAAGGCACTGAGGTGCTCATTCAAGGAAGAGCAACAAAGCTGGTGAAACTCTGGAGCACAAGTCTTACGAGGAGCAGATGAGGCAGCTGAGGTTGTTTAACCTGGAGAAAAGGAGGCTCAGGTACCTTATGACTCTCTACAGCAACCCAAAAATAGGTTGCCATGATGTGGGGTTCTGTGTCTTTTTCCCAAGTAGAAAGCAAAAGGACAGGGGGAAATTACCCCAAGATGCTTCAGAAGAGCTTTAGATCATACATGAGGAGAAATTTCTGAATGGAAAGGTTTGTCAAGCTTTGGAATATGCTGCAAATGGGTGTGGTTGAGTCACCATCCCTGGAGGTATTAAAGAGATAGGTATATGTGGTGCTGAGAGACTTGGTTTAGTGGTGGGCTTCGAAGTGCTGGGTTTAAATTTGGATACAATATCCAAAAAGGTGTTTTCCAGCCTAAAAGATTCTGGGATTTTATCCTCATTTTAAAAAAATAGCTATAATAATGAGGAAATAAAATAAGCAGAATCCAATCCGAAGCTATCAGGTGGCATTACTGTTAATTGAAAATATTTATTCTAATGATTTTGGTGAATTATTGTTATTGTCATTCATATATATTAATGCTGAAGACAAAAAGATCACCTTAGAATGGTGCTACATTGCTCTCACAGTGATTTCTAAAGTTCAGTACACATACTTTAGAAACTTGACCTCAACATAATTTTTAGGTGTAGAGCAAGCAAGCTATCACAGATGTTTTGATTACTCAGGGAAAGGAAAGACGGTGGGGTCTTTGAAAACTATTAGAAAAAGATCTCATCTATTTAACTTTCAGGCTTGGTTTAACATATGGAGGTTCTTTTTTTGCAGAAATATGCAATCACTTCTGCCTGTATCAATATATCATTCAGGAACCTCAGAATTAGTGAGACCTGCCTCATTTTGAGTAGCTGAATTTAGGAATAGCAGATTGGTGTTTTTCTGAAGAGTTTAAAGTCAGTACATATTAGATGACCATGGGATTGGAAAAAGTCTACAATAGATGGTAAATTATATTTTATAGCAAATTTGATCCCAGTTCAGTTCTGCAGGGAAAATGGGAAGCTTAATTAGAAACTAATAATTTAAATATAGGCATGAAGTCAAAATTGTTTTGGAAGGACAGCACACAAGTATGCACAATGATACTGACTCTGTTACTGTTAATGTTTCCTAATTATCAGGAAAGAACAGAGGGATAGAGTAAGACATGACAGAAAAAAATTCCCCCACAGTGTAACCCAAGACATCTTTAGAGAATGTTCTTATTTCCATGATATAAGGTGTTTCTACGTGATGATGTTACTATTTGGCTATTTCCCCAGTTCTACCCCAGACAATTTGCATTTGAGATAGAAAATATAGGCCCTACTACCTTATGTTTGTCTCTATATTTTCTCTCTGCTTCATATCTCTTCAAATCATGTCTGATTATGGCTAGTTTCCCTGGTATTTAGCTATTATTGAATGCAGTAATGAAAGAAACCATAGAGATACTTAATTATCTACACAGCAGGTGTCCAATGAAGGAACTTAATTCTAACCTTTTCCTCTGTGATAAGATAATTAGTTGGGTCTAATTGCTGCTAATATATATATTCACTGATTGTAAACTGTGGTCTAAAGGCTGCTTCTGTGAAAAGAAAAAAGAGATCAAAATACAAACAGAATAAAAAATGCAAATCTATAACACTACAGGAGTGCTGTTTCTTGCTTCTAAACAAATGCAGGCATTGCTTAAGGAAAACAAAACAAACCCCAATGAATTCTACCCATTTTTATTATGAAATAATAATAATTGCACTACCTGAATTAAAAATCCTAACTATCTTCATATGTTAAATTTATAACTAATGAAAAGCAGGTTGTTGGGGTTCCTACCAAGTGTTATTTCACATAGGGGAAAAATAAC
Organism: Poecile atricapillus; assembly: GCF_030490865.1. NCBI lineage: Eukaryota > Metazoa > Chordata > Aves > Passeriformes > Paridae > Poecile > Poecile atricapillus. The sequence continues at coordinate 54,860,018 of NC_081249.1, read as the reverse complement.
AAAAAAACCCCTAACAATACTGCAGGAATTTTGAGAGCAAGTGACCCTATGACCCTACACACTAGGGAAGAGTGGGGAAATTAGAAAAGCACGTGGGGATTACATTATGATGTGATAAATACAGGATCTGCAAATCAATCATCAGTGACATTGTTTATGGTACTAGCATAACTTCTCATGTTTTGATCTCATTATTAAACATTAAGATGCTGACACAGTTCACAAAGAAGTTTTGAAAAGATTTGCATTGATTATGTAGTCATTCAGCCAGATTCTATTTGTGATGATAAGGCAAGAGCCAAACAATTCTTTGCAGTGATGTTTGATATTCTGTGTGTGAGGAGACAAAATTTGACATTGTTTAGCATTCAAACTTATGAGGTTTTGTTGTAAAACAGGAAAAAAAAATGTTAGGAAAAACAAAAGAACACAGGAATTTATTTTTGCAATCCAGTTTTGTGGCTAGAGGGTTCATTGTCAATGGAATACCCTGGGCACAGATTTGTGCAGTTCATGGGGCTCTGAGAATAACAGAGATCAAATACAGGCTATTTTGGAACAGATTTAATAAAAAAAAATAATTATTTGAGTTGGCTTGCCAGTAACCTTTAGAAATGCAGTACTTTCAGCCAAGAGGTCCTTTCATAGGACCTCTCTTAAATCCATCGTGTTGAATGGCCAAAGGGCCATAGTCAGCACCTTTAGAAGCTGTTCAGACCTCTGCAAGACCAAACCTCTATTTCCCATTGTCTTGGTTTCCACCCACATTTAAACCAGTGGCAGTGCAAAGGTTGGATTCTTTTTTTTTTTTTTTGCCCTTTTTCAGAAGTGGCTCTTTTTCCTGCAATCTTTGTCTTCAACAGTCATTGTTGATGCTAGCGCACCTTAAGGAGAAAGATTAATTCTTTCTTCTTTATTTTTGTTTTCATATGGTTAATGCTATGAGAAGGCAGCTCTAAGGTTGACATCATAAAAATTCTAAAGGAATTTAATATTATTTTCTGGCAGAAGTATTTGTTAAAAATGAAGAAGCATACCTAAAAATAGCAATTTGAATACTACAGGAAAATGCTAAAAAATAAATTATAACCATAATAAACATCTTAAAAGAGTAGTCTATATAATAATTCTCTCAGAAACAAATCCAGAATTTTTACTTTTGAGATACACAGACAGAAATTTGGAAAAACCTATAATGCTGAGATACACTGTTGCAGAGAGATGAGAAGATTTACAGTTAGACTCCAGTCTTCCAAACAGTAGGTATGAGCTCAGCTTAATGTTAGTATGGCTGACTTTGGGCACAGTGTAAATATTACATTTCAGTACTCTAACTAATGATGGCACTGACTCAGCAACAACAGAATTGTGGAAAAACCTCATATTGATGTGAACCACCTTTTTTAATCTGATAGTTCCTCAGGCAGTTTTCATGCAGTATACCCTAAGACTATCTTCTGAGTTCCCAGACATGTTTAGTGGTGATCCAGAAATGGAATAAAACTGTTGGTTTATTGTTTTTCAAAACTATGTGCATGAGAGTTTTTAAATGTGGATGCATGTATTTTTAATATGTTAATATATAAATATTTATATATCTTTACAGACTTCTACAATTCTGAAAGTCAGTTGGTCTCAGGCAGACTAGTTGAGTACTAAATATAAATATTTGCCCTTATTAATATTATTGATCCTGAACGCTTTGGGAAGATAAGAAGAAAGGCCATTATAAATAAAGAAAAAAGTAACTGCTAAGTCTTATCCTTTATACATTAGTTTTATTTCCCACTGTCATTCTTGACTCAAGAGACATTTAATGTCAGTATAGCAAAGTCATACTTTGCACACATACTCGGATCTCCTTTGAATAAATATTTGGCTTGAAGTTTCTAGTGTTAGTCATTCCTTACTTGCACAGAAATAAAAGAAACTTTTTTAGCTAGAGGCAAAGAATTAAAAAAAAATACTTTGCTTTAGTTATGTTTCAAAAACTATTAAAATAAATGTAGAGCTAGAATATATCAGGACTGAGCATTATTTAAAAGTACTGCCACAAAAGAATTGCCACTAAGTACTAATTGACTATTTGACTACTTGGATAGTTCCTTTATTCATATTCATGTAATATCTCTAATCTAACCAGGCCAAGGTCCAGGCTTAGTTCATAAGTTAGTACACTGTAGCTTGTAATCCAAATGTAAACCACAGAGATCAGCTGAAGGCTGAGGTGTGTCCCAGCAGGCAAACCCCAGGCACATTCAGATATCAAAACCTTTAACACACCTTTGGAAAAATGAGAACACCGAGTCTCTAGGAGCTGGTAGAATACCAATACCTGCAAAATTACTGCTGGAGCTCAGAACAACACTGGCATTTTCTGCACTCTATATGACATTGTTACAGCTTTTGGACTAGTTGTCTCAAAGACAAGCAAATCACTACTGCTGTTGACAAAAGTGGATCAGCTGCTTTGCCTCTTCTTAGAAGAGTAAGAAAGGTGCAAAAAAAGGGTTGTAATTTGAATTTGTTAAAATCAGTGAAATTACTTATTTAAAATTAAACATATGCTTATGACTAGCCAAAATGGGGACGTATACTCTTGATTTATTGCCTTTATTTTATTGCAATCAGTGTTCTCATTAATATTTATTGGAGGACACATCCATCTCCTTTGACCATTGCCCCATTTTCTCAGTGCCCCATCACATTCAGTAAATGAGGAAATAGATGTTTAATGCAAAATAATGTACTATTAATAAAAGCAGTCATAACTGCTTTAGCATACATCTAATTCACCCAGGGAAACTGAGCCACTCAGTTACTAAAAAAAATATGATAATATTAACTGCCATTTATTATTTCTGTAATGACTTTGAACTATGTATGTAGTTTGCAGAGACTGACAGAGAAATGCAGGTTTAGAAGTGTCTTTTTATGTCTGATAGTACAGAAATTATTAGGCCATGGAACAAGCAAAATCCCTAATTTCTGCTGGAACACTTAAAATATTTCTAAATCTTTTCTTTTTATTTATTTTTTTTAATTGCAAACATTATCATTAACAGCATTTTTTTTAATGTATATAAACATCAAAACACATATTATTTTTCTTGTAAACTATATTTAGAATGTCTATTGCTCTTTAAAGCTTGAAAGGAAGCCTTCCTTTGTTGTATATTATTTGGAAACCAAACCCCATGACAATGCTCCCCACTGAGAAGCAAAGGTTGACGGTGGAGGCTAATAAAACTACACTTTTTTTATTCATCTTTCTGACTAGATAAATTCTAAACCCACATTTTAATCGAGCTTAATGAGGTTTCACACTGTTTATATGCTCTGGCTATACCACTGTAATTAGCACCAAGGCATTACTCACTCTTGTCTTCATGAGAGTTTCATTTTAGCCTTTTTAAGAGGTCCTGCTACTTTTTTGCTTCATTGCTTTGCTTTATTGAACATTATGTGACATAGTAAGCAATTAAGTATATTTGTGGAAGAAGTTAAATCACAAAAAGGGCACTAATGGTCAGATTTAAATCCATAAAAGTAAGGAAACTGAAGTTAAGGTTGAAATCATACTTGTTTTACCTCCTTATGCCTAAGAATGACAGCTTGTACAATATTGAAGTGCAATATACTATATAGTATTCATCTATTCTTTTTGTCTCCATAGGTATATTCAATGTGGAGGAAAAATGATAATATTTTACCCTATAAATGAACATTTCCTTTCATTGTGAGTCTTTCAAGAGCTCAGTATTTTACTGGTTATATTTTTATCTTTTTAAAGATAACACTTAAAGAATCTGTATCCATATACGCAAATGCATCTAAGTAGCTCCTGTTTAAACTATGATTCAAATATTTTGATCAATGTATTTTTATGTGGGCAGTAAAATATCTCAAAGATATTTAGTCACAAAAACACATTTATAATGGCCATAAGCAGTGTCCTTAAATGCACCCCCCATGCAGGCATTAAAAATGTAACTTTTTGAAGTTCCTTAAATTCTACACTAAGAAATTGTTTTAAGTGATGTGGAAAATGCAAATTATTTTCTACTGCACTTTAGCAAAGGAAGGGCTTTTCAAGAAACTGTGTTGACTTATGCCAAGAAGATCTGTCTCACTGTATCTAACCTTGAATAGGAGAATAGCCACCAAAACTGTATCTTGTTCTAAATTAAATACTTTCAACATGAAAAAGAGTTTGTCTACAGGCTCAAATATAAAGAACCTTTTCATTTAAAGTACGAGGCTATGTATATTTATAGGCAAGTTATATTCAAAAGCATGCTACAGCAAATTGTTTGACAGTTGTAACAAAAAATTTATGCATTAAAATGTCTTGTAAATGCATTTAGCTAAGATGAATCTTTATTCTTATTAGCTGGTAAATTCCCAACAATAATAAAATAGTGTGAAAAAGTAATTTAATTGAAGAAATAAATTATCTTTTCTTATTTATGACCTTTATTTATTTCCAGAATAAGCACATACTAGTTAAAATATTCTGTGAACTGGATTTTTCAGAATACTCCTATTTGATAGTCCTTAGGATAATTCACTGATCTTACACAAATGATTTTTCGGGGAGTATTGATCCTAAAAAATCTGAAAAAGATAAATTGAAGATTAGAAAAGAAACAAACAAAAAAAAAAAAAAAAAAGTACTGAAGAAATTATGACCATGAAGAGTCTTAGAATAACACAACAAAACCCAACAAGAACAAAGAATCATTTTGTTGGTCTGGAGAAGGAAATAGGGAACCTTTTGCTAAGAGTTATTATCACTTTCTCTGATAGAACATCGAACCAGACCTCTCTGAAACCCATTTTCTGTCCAAATCCTTGAAGCATTACAAAAGTTACAAAGGTAAATATGTAGGAATCCAACTGTTATTGGAGTATTAACTCAGGTAGTTGGCTCTTAGTGGAGAGAAGCCTCAAAGTTAACAATAAGATATATCAAAACCAAAAAGCTTTCAAATCACTTTACCTATTCCTCTGTACTTATTCTTCCCTTATGCTACCTAAAAGTTTATTTGTGTCCTCAAGTCCTGCCAGCAGCCTGCTTTTCACAGAAGCATCTCTGCTCGACCTACATGTTTAATCAGGGATTAGATTTTTCAATTTTTCTTAGTCTAATATGTTCTTCTACATGGAAACTTATGTTTCTTAGCACATTCAGGTAATCATAAGGGAAGGACTAATTTGCCACTTCTTCAATACTATCAAGCTGAGCTCTAGTCACTAAGTTAACAGTAAAAGAAGAGCAAACAGTAAAAATAATGTCAACAATCCCTTCTGAAAAGGTTTCAGTGCCACGAAATAGTTCTACTTTCGAATGATGCTCCTACTTTATGCTTCCTAGTCTTTCTCCATAGTCAAATATGACCACCATTTTCAAAATAGTCTTAACTGTTAGAGAATGTTTGCAATAGTTCAGTAATGGTTATCACACTTTTAATTCAGTACCAAATGTTCTAAAACAAGAGGATCTTGACAAACAACAGTGCTTGAATTAGGATATACAGGACAGTGCATATGTGAACATGCCATTTATATGGGTGGATTGATACCCTTGCTGAAGTGCTAGTAAGCAGACTACTTGGTCAATGACTACTATAATCTGTTTTATGGGTGATATCAATTTCAATTTTCAGGCTTTTACAGCTTTTATTAAAAGTAGAGCTCTTAAATCGGAAATCTCTTAAAATTCCATCTTAGGTATTTTGTGTCAACATATTTAAAGGGGTGGAAAAATAGGTTTTTTTTATGTGAGCCTGCTATTATTAGAGAAAAGTAGTATTACCTCAGGAAAAAAAAAACAACAAATCAGATTTTAGAGAGAAAGGAATGATTCTTTTGAACTTTATATGGTAATTTGCAATTATGTATAATTAGATTGACCATCAATGGTTTTATATATGTTAATAGTTTTTATTTTGTTCTTGAAAGGACAAGAACTTGAACTTTCCCTCCGTACTGCAACCGTAGATTGAAATAAAGGAAGATAACTTTTACTCAACAACAGATGTATAACTTCTTGCTCGTTAATTGCTTGCAATAGAACTTGGGCAGAAAAGAACAATCTCTTTCCAAAAAAATCACTTTTCCTATATCACATTTCTATTATGAAATGACAGCAAAAATCTCACCTCACTCTCTGAACGTGTCACTCCGTGAAGGAAAGAAACTGTCACTGTGACAAGAGAGTCATTGAGTATCAGTGACAGGAGTCTGGAATAAATATCTATTTCCTCAACCTTCTTTCTAGACATCTCAGTATTTCCTTAAGCATCCATGAATATACATAAGGAAAACCTAAAAATTCATTAAATAACAAAGAAGGGAAAACATCCATGAAAAAATATATTGAAGAATGTTTTTTTCTTTTTCTTTCTTCATTTAATGTTGTCTGACCAGTTCCAACACAGGTTATTCAAAATACTTGTTCAAATGAAGGATTGATTAGTAATATAATTTTTTCCTTTTCAATCAACAATTAGCTTTTATTATCATACATCAAAAGATCATACATATGTTCATGTTACACCATACCTAGTCAGGGACAAAAAGACTTGTGAGGTCTATTCAGACTATCCAGTTCAAAATAGGCAGGATTATTGATTCTTGTTAATTAAATGCTTCTCCACTTAGAATTCCCCTACAGATCAATGCAGTCACTATCCTTTTTTTTAAAATATTTGTATCCCATGTCAAGGTTAACAGTAAAAATCATGCATATGGCAGCAAACATTTTGTTGTATTAGGTATTAAGGAAATCATTAAATGTCAGGAAATAAGTTTTACCATGTGGAGCCTAAATACCAAAAATTCTTTCACTAATGATGACATTGAGAATTGCTTGCTCTTCATAGACAAATTATGTTATACTAGTGTGGTAGAACATTGCTGACATAAGCAAAACTAGATTAAGTGACTCAAAGTTGAAATGAGAAAAAAAAATCAATCTTGAAATAAGGTCTATTTTCCTAGCTGTGATGGTAATTAAACACTGGAAAAACTTCCACAGGAGGCAATGGACTAACCAGTGATGCAGTCTTTAAAATTAGCTGAGTTGTCTTTGAACAAATAATGATTTCCTCAAGCCTTTCAGATAATCATTATGTATGATATGAACTTGAAAAGAAAGTGCTGGAGCTGATGCTCAGAGTGGTCATCTCTATCACTGAAATTTGAGACGATATAAGGCAGTTGTTCATGTTTTTGTATTCACATTTGAGAAGATCAAGATAATTAGTCTTGTCCTTAATATTTGCAGATCTATGCAAGAGAACGACTACAAGCCAATAACAAATAATATGTTTTGAGGTTATGTTCTCCCATCTTGTCTTCTCCCTTCAGACTTCAAGACTGACAGAGTAAATTTCCATATTTTTCAGCTCTCTACTATGAACATAAGATGTATGCTATATAATGTGGCATAGAGGAAGAGCAGACCTGTTCCCTTAGTAGTACACAGACTCTTCCCTGACCACTGGCTACCCTATCTTGCCACCAGCTCAAGCACAAACACATATATTTTGGGTTGGAAATGCACTTTTTTTTTCAGACACAGATCAAAAGGGACTTTGAGAAAAGTGCTCATCTTTCTACGCATAGAGGTATGATTTAACCAGTAGGATAACACAGGCATCATAATCCTGGTATGTTTTATGTAATCAAAACTTATTATTTTTTTGTAAGTCTCCAACACTGAAACCAAGATAATGATATTTTTGTTTCTCATGGTTGCCTCCTGAGACACGAAGTCTACCCCCCTCATTAGAAGAAATGCTATTCTTCTAATGGAGTACTGTTCATTTTTAGAATATTTAGGTGAAACTTCATGGAAAGTGTCATAAGAAAAATCAAACTGAATTATTTTTGTATCACTTCAAACCTGGAAAACATGGAATTTTTTATTTTTTTTTTTTCAGTTTGGCTCTTAAAAATGTGTAATCACAGAAATTGCATGAACTCGTGCCATTTGCATACATAATGGAAGCTAACTTGACATTTAAATGCTTAGGTGGGTAAGAACTAATTAAAAAAATCCGTGAAAATTAAGGATGGATTTAGTGGACTGGAAGAATACTGCAAACATTTTCAATAATGTTTTGTGTCATTTCAGTTTGGATTGTTCCATTTGAAATATCTCCAGAAACCCATGGAATCATAAAGCCACTGTTTAAAAGATATAGCAGTAAGAATGCACACTGGCAATGTTATGATCCTTGTGATTAATTAGGCCTGTTTTATGAGAATCTTTCTTTATATGAACAAAACAGACTGAGTTTAGTCTACATATTTTCTCTGTAAGAGAGGAAAAGGCCAAAAAGATTCTCTCCGGATTTTTCCTGGAATAAAAAATAATCTGGGCTGCATAATTCAGAGGAGAAATGGCCCATTCTTTTGGGAAGAACTCACTCCTTTTCCTTAGCACTTATATACTACACTAATATAATTAGTATATATTATATATTTTATATAATATGTTATATATACATTATACTACACTAACACTTATATACACTATAGTACTTATAGGAGCATATAATTGCATAATTGCAGATACTTTATAAATGTGTGTAAATGGATAATCAAAATCAGATGAATAAATAAATTAATAAATAAAAAATAAAATAACCCGAAAAAGAACAAAGGAGAGGATTAAAAACGACTAAAAATCTTAAGAAAAATAATTGCTAAAAGATTGTTCTCTAAACAACAGACATGGTTCGTAAATACTCACATCGTATACAAAAGTTCCAAGCAGAAATATTTTAATCAATCATCCTGCTTTCAGGGACTATAGCAAACAGTTACTCAAAATTTGTTTAGAATATTACTGTGATAATTGTTGGCTGTTAGGAAAAGTATTTTTAAGAGTACAGAGCACAAGAAGTAGCAACAATAGTCATGAAAGCACCAAATATATAATTTCTTTTCCAGATAAAAAAAATAGGAGAAAGTAATAACACAAAAAAATATTGCAGTCTCTCAGCACAAGTTTTTATTTTAAAGACAATAAGATTGAATACCTGCTATGTTTCCAAGCAAATATTGCCAGTAAAGTTTTTAGTTAAACTGAAATGGGTGTCAGTACAAAAATTAATGCTACAATAACTATATATTTATAATTGAATATTCTCTAAAATGTTCTTTATATTTTCAATTCATTTGATTACTTTAGTCTTCATTGCCTCCAAATGATCATAAAATTGAATTATACAAGAATATGCATTCCTAGAAGGCCATATAAATTCACATATGAGAGTACCTTTGCAGGGAAAATAAATATAGGAAATAAAGGAAGACTTGCAATGTCTAGGGTTAATAGGAGCATTCATTCAACTCCAATTACACCAACCCTTTCCATTCCCATCCATTTGGTTCCTGCCACGTATTCCCAGTTTGCCCTATGTCTGAAGGAGTGCCCTGTGTACCTTGCACAGACTCCACAGCTGGCTGTGCTTCCCAGGTGCCCTCTGAGACAGAGGTGGCAGATGTTTTGGCAATGAAGGTACAGGAAGTTCTATTTCTACCTCCAGCCCAACTTGAAAGAGACTTTTTTTTTTCCTGTCTTTAGAGAGTTCTTTGGGTTTTTCCCTTGAACTTGTTTTGATCAGAGGTCTTGTCAGGCAGGGAGAGAGTGCAGCTCTGAGATCTTTTTAACAGAGGGCAGTGACGCAGGGAGAGTTAGAGTGAAGTGAAATGGAGGTGAGCAGGTGAGTTAGAGTGAGCTGAACTGCTACCTGCTCTAGGGATATATCTCCCTGCTGCTGTTGCCTTAATGTCCTAAGATACCAGTGATGAGAACTTACTTGTGTTGAATGCCATTGTGTATAAATATTTAGAATCAATATTGTTTCTTCAGAGTCAGATAAATTAGGACTAAATGCAGAGATCTACTTTTAGGGAAAGGATCCATATTTGGAGATATACCCTTTTCTCAAAGGAGTTGCTAGCTAGGTATCCTAAAGAGTGTTCTTCTTATGTAATAAAAACTGATAGTAAAGGATTATCACATATTTGAAATGCCAGGGAAAAATATTGAAAGCACTAAAATATTGAAAGATTTCCACTTGGAAAAGCAGACAACTGATTAAAAAAAATCTTGAACTCCTCACACTTTTTATTCCAGGATGAAAGGTTTTTTTGTGGATAATGAAATACATTTATCTCTATCACCTAACAGCAGAACATCCCATATATTGAAGTGAGATATGTAAATCACACAGGCCTTTGGAAAAAAAAAAAAGTGCCGTTTTTTTCCCCTGAGAGCAAGGTAATTTGATTCAAATTTCACTAAATCACAGGAGTGATGAGAGAAGAATTCACTTACTTTAAATACATTTTAAGTCTTAGGTTTTAACATCTCTTTTCTTGGCAAGGAAAAGGAGAGGAGGTATGATCTCTTACTTTGAAAAGAAGATTTATTTTTTTGCTTCTCATCAATAAATATTTCATTTGATTTTTTGGTTGTGCTGTTAGCACATCATCTGCTCAGGTAAATGTTAGGTGCTCCAGAAAATTAGGGCCTTTAAGAAAGATAAAAACATCACACCTAGCACTTTTATCTCACAGAAAATCAGTGTTTGTAATAAGAGTTCAGTCTGAATTTTGTTGATCCTCTCCACTGCATAGACTAGTCTTTGCATTTTCATTTGTTTTTCTGAGAGCTTTTTCCTTGAGAATATATTAATATTCTGAACACTAGTTTTATATTTCAAAGTAGTATGTATAGCAGAACTGTCTTCACATGCAAGTGTCTGCACCTATTTCTTCTGCTTTTCATGCTTTAGCAAGAGAATGAAAATGAAACAAAATGCCATACATTTATATGCTTGAGAATTTTTCCCTCTTATTTTTATATACAAAGTGGATTTTTATAACTAGATACTGAATAGTATCTAGTACCTTTATATTTGTCTGGCAACCTTGATCTCCTTTATTCTGTTGATAGGCAATAATTTATTTTTATTTTATTTTCTTATATTACTTGCAGTGGAATTCACTGGACTGACCACTGTGTCCATTTTTTGTGTCACTTACTGATTGTGAAATTAAGGGAACAATGCTGGTGGGACTCATCCAATTATAGTCTAATTATCTACAAGATACAACTTTACAGTTAAAATAATAATTTAGATTATGCTTTTTATAAGTGAAGAGGAATACAGCCCATTTAGCCAATCTGGTTTAAAAACTAGCCCACTGGCAATGTGAACATGCCTTTCATGTTCAAGGAAATAACTTGGGTGGACAGCTTCCAAATAAGCAACATTAAAGAATATTGCCTATTTAGCAGAAAGCCATGTGATTTGTTATATTTCAGCCTAACCAAGGGTTAGTCTAGACAGAAATAAGGAAATTTGAAAACCAGAAGCTAGAGGGTCCAGCTTAGGAGATATCTATCTTCTATACATCAGTGTTTAGGTGAAGTGAATTCCATCCTATTTCAATCAGTTCATGACAGTTCATAACTTCCTCACTGCCTGACATGCCTTCATTGCACATAGGCTATGAAAAGCATTCCTCAGTGCAACTTCTTTGAAGATCTCTCACTAGATTAGCAAGCCTGTTTCTAAATATACTCATATCCCACCTTGTCAGATGCACTGGTCCTTGCCCAACAATCCTTGTTCAACTCAAAGTCCCACACAGAAGCCAAAGCCCAGGACCTGTGGGACAGAATTAATTAATCCACTGGATATGTTAGTTCCTTCCTTCCTTCCCCTGTCAAAACATTATTGACATATATCACCAGAGCTGCCACTCTTCAGTCCAAAAGCTATGAGATCACTCTTGATAAGACCTCGTCTTCTCTGACAATGCAATTGGTGCACATCACAGCTAAGAAGCAAGGGGCAATGCTTCAAGAGCCAGCATCTGCAACATCCAGATGCTCCCCACAAGCATCTGATCCCCCAAAATACATAAAACAGGTCTGGTTTGTTTTGTTTGTGGAGGAGGGTCCCAGTGAGCATCATCTGTATTTTTCTCTTTATGCATTTATTCGCTTGGTTGAGGTTTTCTGACTCTGATGCCTGCTGTGACAGGTCCTGTCTACAACCATCAATTTCTGTTGCACTATGCGAGTCCTGAAGCATAGAGCTGCAACTAGATAAGGATCCTTCATGCTCCTAAAGTCTCAAGTTTCCAGAAAACTCTACTCTGGGAGTCTGCATCCACTGCTATCTTTGGAAAAAAATATTTTGTGCAGCACTCCTTCCTTATACCACAGACTCACAATCCAGTCCCAGCAGACTGTCTGTGAAGACCCTATAAATTTTATTTTTAGTCCTCCTGGCTGGTGTATGAACTGTCCATCTCTTCTTCCAGCTACCCTTCATAACAATTCAGCAGTGTGGCCAGAGCACATCCTCCTTGTCTGAGGCTGCTCAGCACCAGGAACTCAAGCTCTACAATAACATATTCCCTCTGGAACTCTATCTGGGTCAAGTCCTCTGACAGATCAAGGTAGATTTTTGACCATCGATTATGCTCTGAATAACTTTGACATGACCTTTACATGGCTGCACACAGTCTTGAGCAGAGTGTCTGGACTTCACCCCTGTTGAGCTAACTATTGCAAGAATGACAGTGTGCTTTAGTCGTCTTTGCTGTCCTTTGCACTCTTATAAAAAGATTGTGACTGCTGATAGCAACCCCACTGTGCAAAAAAAATTGGTTGTCAGACACTATAGCTCTCTGAAATCCTCTCCTCTAAGGGTAACTGCTACAACTTCTCCAGTAAGATTGCCACGTCTTGTATTTCAAGATAATTGTGATAGAGAATGGTTCTCCCAGCTGTGAGAAATATCATAAGTTTGAATTTAATACTTTATACAAAGCAAACCCTCAAGTGATATTCCCTAAGAGAGAATAATAATAGTATGGATGATAAGCAACAAGATTCATTTTAAAACTCAGTTTCTGGGTGATATGGTTTAGGGGTTAAAGTGGTAGTGTTAGGTTGGCAGCTGGATTTGATAAAGGCTTCTTCCTACCCTGATGACTCTATAATTTTATGAAATCAAAATGTATCATATTTTGAAACTTCTCTGACATCTTAGAACCCTGTTTTTGAGATGTTCAACAATTCAATTAAAATGTATTTTTGATGTGAATTTATCCAAAAATGAAAAGAAACCCCAAAACTTACCTTTGGTTATAGCTTCTTAATGGTACAATTACTGGCTGAGGTGGTTGAGGAGTTTTAGTTATATTATGTTCTTTATGAGGTTTGTGTCTCTGTGTTTTATTTATCTTTTTCTGTGTAATTTTTTATTGCCTTTGAACTAAAATGGCTTTTTACCTGATCACTTTAATGAAACAGATGCTTCTCTTTCTGCATGTTTTTGAAGAGATTTTTCAGTTTTGGATATTATAGTTGCCATAAGGCATTAGGGTACCCTCTAAAACTGTTAACCAGTTAGAATAAAGTAAGACATTTTGATGCTATCTGTTCAATAATATTGCATGCGCAGCCCAAAAGGGTTGACAAGAAATGTGAAGCAGATGGCAAGTGGTAGTGGTGGTGCTAAGGATGAAGATGTCTAATGAGCTTGGGAAATAGAAAACCTATACATTCTTCATGGATGAAGAGAAAATTTTGATAAACTAGCAAGTCACAATTTACACTTCATTTTTCCCAGCTGTAAGGTGCGTCATCAAAATTGTGTTTTCTTACATTGCAAAATGGTAGTAATTTCCTTGTAAAAAAAAAAAAAATTGCACTAAATGACATCATCAAATTTTTGCTTTTCTTACTAGCACTTAAAAAATAAATTTTCTGTGAATTTAATGAATATACATTCTAAAGACTATTAGAAAAAAATCCAAAATGGAATATGAAGTAATCCAATATTTAAAGAGCAGTATAGCTGAAATACATAATATATTAAATCAGTTATTATTAAAAATAGATTGTATGATTTTTTTTAAAAAAATCTTGGTATAATGTTTTTCACTGTTGTTTGGAATTTGTAGTGCCATTTTGTTAACAGAGCACATGGTAACTTACATAGAAAGTTCATGGACCCAAAAAGAGAAAAGACAGAAGATATTTATCATGGAAATTTGTTCAGTCAAACCCCAGTAGGTGGCACATCTCATGTTGGAGCTTTTTCACTTACTAAATATTACCAAATAAATCAAAAGAAATTCCTGGCTATATTTTCCTGTAGGACATACAAGGATGAATTCCAATTATTCCAATTAAGGGAAAAAGGAATATCAGCTGAATGATATAATATGCTAATACAAGGTGGAAATGGTTATTTATTCTTCGTCATCACTAAAAGCAGTAACAACTGCAAGGAAAAGCACATTTCAAAAGCTTGTTTTTGAAGAGAAAAGCTGTTTACCTGCTATTCCTGCTTCACAAATAAAATAGATTTTAGTAAGCCAGAATATGGCACAGTTTCATGCTGTAGACTGAGCAATATGGTTTAAAACCACACAAAGAACAGTGTAATAAAACAATTTCCTAAAAATATAGCAACCAAAGCTCTAGTCCACAAAAGCATTTAGAACATTATGCCCCACTGAAAAAATAGCTGTATGGAATTCTCTATTTTATAAGCTGCTTTATATTTCATGAGTGATAACAAGTAGATTGAAAGTTGATATGAAAATCCAAGGGCCCTCCTGCTAATTTTTTTCCCCCAGTTCTATAATTTTTCAGGCTCCTGTATGCAGGAGACATACAGGTAGGGACAGTGACAGGATGAACTGAGGGGAAATGTGGGCACTGTGTTCTATTCAGCAACTACTAATATATTTTAGGAAAAATTAAATAGTCTTTAAAGAATAGCAAAATCCTGAAACAATTCAGTAGATCCAAAAATGTTGGCAGTTTTAAGGGAGTGAGGCCAGAGTGAGAATATTTTCCCAATTATTTAAACGAAAGTAAAAGAGTAAGTAAACACTTGAGAATATCAGGTTATTTCTTAAGGATGAAGAGAAGCAAGGAACTGCACTAACCACAGGAAACATTAAACACGCGTCCATCAATGTATTTCAAATTGTTTATGACCGGTCAGGAAATGTGGATGGAATGGATTTAGTAATAAATAAGAGTAACAATTACATTGAATCAGCTCCAAGAACCACCTCTCCTCTCAAAAGAGTAGAAAGATGAGAATTGTAAGCAATGAATCAGTCACTACTTAATGTTTTCAAATTACATATACAGCAGCAGGAAAGGAATTTACAATGTTAAGCAATGTATCGGTGTTGTGATTCACTTGAAGTAGCGCGCTGAAAAAAGTATTATCACTCAACTCTGCCTCAAAAATGTGTATTTGAAACTGCTGTCTTTCATAGGGTATTACATTTCTGTGAAACTCATTCTAAAGTCTGACACTAATTTGTATCCTTATCTATTAAAATAATTATCCTCTTAAAAATATGTTTGGAGAATGAAGTAGAATTGTGAACTTTCCACAGTTTCTGGATGATCCAGAACATGCAGTCAAATGGTAACATCAGATTTAATTCCACTTCAGGAAGTTTGAATTCACAGTCCCAAAAAGATCTGAACTATCACCCCAATATCCATTTTGAAGATACCTTTCTCTATAGCCTGCACTCTGATATTCTTAAAGTTTGTAAGGAAATTAAGTTTTAGTTCCACTCTTTTAATGAATACAGACCTAACTTTCTTGGTCCAATGTTTTGGATACTATTGTAGATAATTATTTTTTTTACACTGTTCAGGCTCTTCTAAGCTGTTAAAGTTTCCATTATTATCTCTGGCTAGAACTGAAGACTGGCCTTGCTTGGCTTCAACATAGAATGCAAATATGCCTGGGTAATCTGTCTTTTGTATTGAAACTATGAATTTCAAGTTTTCAACACTATAATATTTCTCTTACTTATTAAGAACGAAAAAAGCCATTAATTGTTTTACCTTAGGAAAAGAAGGAAATAAATATTCTAAATAAAAAAGGTAATTTTCTAAGGGGCTGAATGAAATAATTTTTCATGTAAAAACAAACCAAAAATAATGTATTAATAGGCCTGGAAAAGAAATAACACTGGAGAATGCTTCTGTCTCTGTGTGCTCTGGTTTTGTCTGGGGTATAGTTAACTTTCTTCACATTTTCGGGCATGGGGCTGTGTTTTGCATTTGTTGGGAGAATGTTGTTGATAACACAATGCTATGAGAATGTTTTCATTACTGTTGAGCACAACTTACACAGCTTCAAGGTCTTTTCTCTTCCTCATCCCACACCACCAGTGGGGCTGCACAAGAAGTTACGAGGGAAAACAGCTGTGGCAGCTGACCCAACTGACCCAAGGAATATTCCAGACCAATGTCATACTCAGAATATAAATCTGGGGAAAGAAGAAGGAAGGGGAGGGGCAGGGGGGGACATTTGGAGCCACAGCATTTTTCTGCCCAAGTCATTGTTATGTGTGATGGATCCCTGCTTTCCTGGACATGGCTGAACTGCTGAAGAGAATTAGTGCATGAATTCCTTATTTTGCATGCATGACCAGCTTTTCCTTCACCTTTTAAACTGTTTTTATCTCAACCCACAAGTTTTCTCATTTTTACTCTTTTGATACTCCTCTCCATCCCACTGCAGGAATTGAGTCATTCTGTGGTGTCAAGTTACTGGCTAGGATTAAACCATGACATTGTGTGAAACAAAAGAAATAAAAACTGTGAAGCCTAGAGAAGGCAGAAGAACTAGAGAATGTCAAAAACCTTGTAAGTCAAACTTGACTGAATAATATAGTTTCCAAAAAGGCTGCCTCTATTACTCTTTCATTTCAGTTTTCCCACAGTGTAGCAATAACCATCATTCAAGTGCCAAATATAATGTGTCTACTGAAATTATAATGTGGGAATTATGCACAATAGGGATTCACAGCCTATTCTATTATGATGTTATACTGCTTCTATGAACATAAAAGACATTAAATTCAGTTGTAGAGAGAATATATCCACCCAAAATTCCTCAGAGGAATTTACACACTGAGAAAATCATCGCTCTAGAAAGAAACTCTTTGAACTGAGGAGGTGACAACGTTTGTATGTCCAAGTTTTCCTGGAAAGAAACAGTATGATCAGAATTCTGGGAAAGATTCAATACTTCATGCTGCTGTATTAAGCATAGAAACTTTGATCACCTTAAGGCTCTTTAATGTATGTCTATTCTATCAAATGTCAGGTATTGGATAATTTACTCAAAATCCCTACATCTTGAATTACTAAACCAAATTAATTCAGCGTATTTATACAAAAATGATGCTTAAATAATCCCATCATATATTAGAATTCCCTCATTAAAATAATGGGCTATCCCTGATCCTGTGTTTTGTAACCAAAACACAGAGGGGAAAAAAAAAAAAAAAGGTTTGACTTTTATTCCTTGTCATATATACTATGAATACTGGATTTGATTCTACTCAATCTTCTCCAAACAATAGCCCCCATAATTCTCCAAACAATTGTTATCCCCATGAAAAAGAAGATAAGAAATATTTGACTTTGCTTTGTTTGCAGTAAAAGAATCATTGCTTAGGCATAATGGCAGACACAAAGATAGGGACATAGTACATCTGGATACAGGTCAGCAAAGTTTGGACTTACTTTCAAAAACAGCCTCCAGACCCAAACCAACTCAAAGGCCAGGCCTTCTGCTCAGTCTTACAGTGTTAGAGACTGATGATGTGGAGAAAGCAATTCATTTTCCCAGTCTTTTGTGCTTTTTTCCTTCTGCACCTTTCAAAACAGGAATGTTTAAAAATTAAAAAACAAAAAACACAGAATAATTATTTTTACTTATTCTGAAATACAAATATCCCCCCCATCAAGTCTTACAATATACTCTGAAAATCTCATCATGATCTCTACATAAGCCTTACAAACTGTAGATTTAATTCTTTAGTTACTTTGAGCAATAAAAAATTTTTACATTTGTTTTTCTAATATGCAATTTGTAAGTTTTGCATTAGTGTTTATTGGCTAAATCCACAAGGAGAGAGATTTTTTATTTTATATAGCCATACTTAAAACTCGAGATTTAATCTTTTTATAATTTTTATTTGCAACCATTTGTACCATAAATGTCAACATTACATTGTATGGCTATTAAAAAAAAGTGAAAAGAAAACACATAAAAATATATTCCTAAACAGTGATAGACTATTCTCATTTAATAGCACTAACTCTTAAAGACCATGCACATTCCTACAAGAACATAAGAAATGTTGTAGTTATACCTAATGACAAAGACATATATTTTATTTTATATATGCTATTCTTATGGTCTATGTGCATATAGAGGTGTGTGGACATTATATGCAAATAATGTACAGGAAGCTGTTGTGTATATACATATGCAAGGACAGATAGCATATATGTACATGATAATTTTTCTTGTGTGTTTGGTAACTTCATCAAGTTTAAAAGCATATTCTAAACATCCCCTTTTTTACAAAACTCTTAGTAGACTGTATAACTATTTAAATTCAGACAGCATCAATCTTCCCTAAAATGAAACACAGGAATTGGTCAATGATTTTGTCTGTGCTTCCTTAGTACTAGATTAAATTCCTAATAAGGGTTGTTCTTGTTTACAGGAAATGCTTCAAATTAAAAGTTCTTTAATTTCTAAAAGGAATGTCCCCTAAGAAATGGTCATAATCAAGGTAAGGAGCAAAGCACAATAGTGGAGGCATTCTCAGAGGGATCATCCTAATTATTTGTAATTACTGGCAGAGGCAGCTATTCAGATGAAACACATAGAAAGTACAGGTACACCAAGAACTTTTTGTTATTTGTGTAAATATTGAATGAAATATATAATTTACAGTTTGAGAAGTATAATTTTAATTTATATTTAGATAGGGAAAATATCATATATTATATATTACCTGAAAAAAAAGACATTTACTGAAGCAAAATGAATAGTAAGACTGTGCTTCAGTGATGCCAGAAATTATAGAGGAAGCATCTGCCACTATAATTTCCAAAGCTGAAACTGGCTGGGATAACTTTCAAATCCTTGCATTCATTTTGTTGTTTTATACTCTTTCTGTTAGATGCACTGCATGAGGTATGCAGGCTACAGATTTTGCCACCTTTTTACAAGAGGAGTTTGGAGAAATTAGAACAAATGTTCCTAATGGAAATTTAAATGCTGTGTTTATATTTTCTATACTGTTATATGCATTTCTAAAACAAGCAAAACTAATTTAATGTTGGAATATTCTGAATTTTTAACAGGGAATTGTTACTGATACTGTTGTGTTACAACATGAAAACAGCTTAAGAATATGTGTCTGAACTGGATATTTTGATTATTGCAGTGAAATTTATGGCCACAAAACAAGGGATAATCTGCTCCATAGGATACTTAAACTGTATCCAAGATAAATAAAAACTTCTTTATTTTCGTTATATTCCTTAGCATATTTTATTTTCCATTCCACATCTATTTAACAGGACAGTGAGAATTTGTCTTTGTACTTTTCTTGTGGGTTTTTTTGGGCCAACTTTTAATTTCCACATATTCTTATGACTTGCACAAACATCAAAGAAAGGAAGATTATTAATGTTATCATTGCATAATGTTGGAAACAGAATGGAGTTTTTATACCTGACTAGTACATCGGGGGAGAAATCTGCCTTTTGTTATCATAGCTGTGCCATATACACACACACACACACACATATATATATGTTTACTTGATGAATAGAAGAATATATGTATATATATATATTTATATTCTTCTATTCACCCGGTAAAGTCAAAGCAAAAAAAAAACCTATCAAACCTCAAGACAAACACACATAATACATATACTTATATATCATATATACATTTTTAATTAAATGAAAATTAAATCTCAATTAATGTTCAGTGAAGTCATTCACTGTAGGATTCACCAGATTATCCATCTGATAACCTATTTTACTGACCTCCAGGACATACTTAAAAATGTGTTTACACAGGCAATTTTCAAGATATTCCATTACTATTGAGATTTTACTGACATGATTTGTTGAGAAACTTTTGTCTACAGTAAATTACTTTTGGTTTTGAACTTGACCAACATGAAAATAATTAGCTTGTATTGGAAAATAACAACTTCCATATTTCTAAAACAAGTGCCATTTCCACTTTTGTTGTTTCACACATTTCACTTATTAATTCAGTCATGGACTGAAGTGTAATGTGTTCACCCAGAAGGTGGTCAGGCCCTGGAACAGCCATCCCAAGGAATAGGTCCTAGCACCAAACCTGCCAGAGTTTAAGAAGAGTTTGGACAAACCCTCAAGCACATGGTGTGAGTCTTTGGGGCTGTCCTGGATAAAGCCAGGAGTTGGACTCAGTGGTCCTTATTGATTCCTTCCAACTCAGAATATCCTGTGATTCTGTGATTTGAGAATATTTCAACTAGTTCTAAATCCAAATAGAATCTGCTTTAGAATGCGCTAACTCTCATGCTTGTAAAGAGAATTCCCAACATTTGATTAAAATGCAAAGGTTTGTGCAGGGAACAGTCTTACTCAGGAATATGTACATCGAGCATGCTGAAAATTGTTCAAAGAGAAAAACACCAAATATGATACTTTCAGAAAACTATTTGCTAAATTGATAAATTGATAGAATAATTCATCATTTCTATTGTTGAACAATGTGCAATAGAATAACATTTTTGGTGATAAAACTCTACTTCAAAAAATAAGACATTTTTAAGAAATAATATTGTCTCCTACAAATATATTCTTATATTTTTTGGATACATTTTATATGTTTGTGGATGACATTATTAGCCATTCACTACCATGTATTACACCTTTCAATGATCAGAGATTTTGAGTATTTGAATATTTCTCCTTTGATTTTAAATTTTATTATTCATCCTTAGATTCTACTAAAAGATTCTTGATATTTTAAATAATATATCATTCTGTTGTACAATAAAACTGGTAAAAATGTAATTTAAAAAAATAGACACAGAGAAAAAATATGACAATATGAAAACTGAATCAATATTGATGTTCTTTATTTTACTTAGCCATGGATTTCATCTAGTGGGACCAGGATTCTAATATTCATAAGTTCTCAAAGTACATAAACATAAAATATATAAATAGCAGGACATCAAAAATGAGATGAGGATGCTGGTTTTGTCAACATGAGCTTTCCACAGAAACTTTGGGGGTTTTGTTTGTCTGTTTCATATTTCATAGTTGTTTATCTGGTTTCATAGATTATGTGTTGACTTTACAGCATTTTTACATTTTTCATGAAGCATCTGAAGTTTTCTAGTATGTGTATATTCTCAGTACTCTTAGAGACTTTGCCTGCATCTTTGGTTATTATGCATATAGAGAGATTGACTTAAACTTTACCTTCTTAGCTTTAACATTATATAGTCTTTTGTCATACAATCAAACCTTCAGTCTCTTTCACTCCTTATCAGGCAGCTCAGAGCAGTGATACTGTGATATCAGTGACTACTGAAGGCTCAGCTGCACAATGAGGCTTTCAGAAGGAAGCCCAGAAATTAAGTGGTCTGTCTGGAAAAATGGACTGTGAAAGAATTCAAGGACCTGATCGATGGAAACTGCTTTGAAAAAAATTATTGCTAAACACAAAGTATTTGTATTTCAGGGCCTAAATGCATACAGCAGTAAAATATCCTTACTGAAACAGTTAAACTCTCTATAAATATTCCATAAAGTATAAAAAATTAATGTACTAAGGTAGTTAAGGTACTAAGTGTATGTCATTTTAGATAGATTTTCCTGTTTATGTAGAGTCGCTACTAGTCAGGGCCATTTTTTAATATGTTATTACTATTTCTGTTTAGGGACCCATAAGGATGATCGAGTTGAACTCTTAAGTGAATGGCCCATATGGGGATTGAACCCTCAACTTTGGTGTTATTGGCAATGTGCTCTGACCAACTGGGCTAATCTCAGGGTCATTCAGTGTAATAACTGAAAAATGTCTGACCAACTTGTGGTACTTTACTGCATTTCAAAAAGCTTTTGAATGTAGAACAGGAGGCCTCTGTAAAGTCTATTTTATTCTACATCTTATCTCGATATTTTTTAACTCAACTGCTCAAATTTTCTCATTTTTTTCAACACTACCTTTTGTTTATAAATATGTTCATGATTTTTTTAAAATATACAAATAATATCCTAAAGGAACTTAGAGTACTTAGAGAAATAACAAGGGAAAGTAAAAATTATATCTTGTAATATAAATATACTATATTGATTTTATAAAGTCAACTGCTTTCTCTGCCAAGCAGAAGATGCATATATAATGAATATTCTCAACCAACTTTGTGATCCTCACACCTGAAAAACTGCATCCATATAAAATATCTGAACACATTTTCATTTGAACCAAAAATATCTAACCTCAAGCCATAATCTTCTGACACACCTTGTGTGATTTTAAGGGGGTCACATAATGAAGATCCTCCCATATTAGATAGCTCAGAATGTGGTTTACAGAGTTAGTAATTGTCACTATCAGGAACGGCGAGAATGAGTGACACAGACTCTTTCAGGAGTTGATCAGGAGAATTTCTCTTAGTTTATTGCTTCAGGTCTTTTTTATAGACCGATATGTGGAAAGTACAGAAAGGAAACTCTTATTGGTCAGTAAACTAACACATCACCATCATTGGTCAGTGGGGTACACCACCCCCCGACCTTCTACTGCAAAGAAAACAAGGAACAGACAAACAGCACCTGCAAGGCTGTTTTCTGTCTCTGAGGATTGTTTTAATTCCTCCTTATAATTTCCCAGGCCACTTTCTCAGGTGAGACTGAGAAAGCTATGTGGCCTGCAGTTTCACATGCTCTCTGTTTCAGAGTTAGCATCCACAAGGAATTACTACACATTGCTAAAGACTGATGACAGAATGGACTTTGAGTACATAATGCTATCAGTCAGCAAATGTTAATCTTAAAATTAACCCAACCACTGTATTCCTAAATAGAACTTTCAAAATTCCTCCTGCTCTGCTAATGCAGTAGGAATCCTGCTACTTTGCAATTAAATAGCATATATTTTGCAATATTTTCCTGTTTTATATGATGAGTTCTCAACTAATGGAGATGTGTTTACAAAAACACCCCCACCCCAAAAAAAAAAAAAAAAAAAAAATCTAGATTATTCATTCTTAAAGCTTTTTGGAATAACTAGCAATCCTATTTAAATAAAAAAACAAAAAAAACAAAAAAAGACACCAAAAAAACCCCCAAAACACACACAAAAAACTAAAACCACAACAAACCCTTAACACGTCAGTACAGTAAAAACCTTTTAGGAGTCTAGAGGATCAATTTACAGTTTTACAAGGCTCTTCTATTTTCTTCTATTTTCTGCTGGATTCTTTCCTATTTCAGACCGAAATAGAAAATAAACAATTTCACTGGTCTTGCAGAACACCAATCCTGCCCACTGCAATCTTCATATGATCATGGTTAGTCTGTATTTTGATTCTTGTATTTTATTAACACATTGTATTTGTAAAATTCAATTACTTTCAGTAAACACATCTACTATTATG
This sequence comes from Poecile atricapillus, assembly GCF_030490865.1. Lineage (NCBI taxonomy): Eukaryota > Metazoa > Chordata > Aves > Passeriformes > Paridae > Poecile > Poecile atricapillus. Next base: position 54,836,438 of record NC_081249.1, on the reverse strand, counting down.
TTGTAACATGCAAAGAGAAAATAAAAATTATTAAAACATAAAAAAATGCTAAGTTCTGAGAAGTTCTTCTGAGTTTGGAAGTCTTTTTATTTCAATTAAAGCAGAGCCACAGGCAGCAGGAGGAGTATTATAGAATAAGTTGTTCTAAATTTAAAAACCAGGATGGAATGTGAACCATCTATTTTAGCCAACATAAAAAGTTAAAAGCAAGTATCATTTAGAATCAATGTTAAGCCCTTTTTTTTCCTAATATATTTTTAAAGTTTGAAAGTTAGGAGACTATTCAGCAAGCTCTACAGAAGACGAAAAAATCAGTTACTTAGGACCAGTTAGAGCTGTGAAAAACTTTAAATATTTAAGGCCACAGTTAAATAGGAAAAAGGGTTACTAATGAATTTTAGTATCAATAAAAATGAAGAAAAGCACACAAGGTAAGAATTCAAATTATTCCTATAGCCTACAACTATTTCAGTTAACAGCACTAGCCAGGAAAATAATCTTGGAGTTACTGTTGACAGCACAGAAGAAACTGCTTCTTGTACAAATATTGTGAAATATTTTTTGGAAGAAACCAGAATAAACAGGGGATGAAGAAGTGAAACATGCAAAGAGTACGATGGTGACCTTATTGAAATGTGGCTACAGGTTTAAAATGTTTGTGACATATTCAAAAATTCAGAATTAAAAGATGTTAAAAAAGGAAGGATAATGACACAACCAAAGAGTGGGGGAATCTTTCCAAACAAACATTGAAGAATTGGTTTTTTAACCTTAAAATATGTCTTAGAAGAATAGAATAAATAATTATAAAAATAAATCAGAAAAAAGCTGCATGAACAAGATATATCAGTGTATTTTTTTTCCTACCTGGCTCAAAGCTCAACAAAAACTAAATTAAAATTGGAAGTGTTAAATAGCTAAGAAAATATTGTCTCATGCACTGTTTAATTAAGTAGAAAATAATTTTCTACAGGAAGGGAACAAATAAGAAGATTCAAAACAGGACTGAATATTAGGAGATCAAGAGATCAAAACCAGAGATCAAGAAAGATAAACATAGACAATATTTGATAATGATTTTGAACTCAAGAGATGATAATTTTCTTTTGACAAACATTACTGAAAATTTGCTTACAAGAATATTCAGTTTAAATTATTAAAAAAGTGAAAGTTATTAAATTCCACAATTCAAAAATTAAAAGATTATATTCAAACTGGCAATCATGATGAAACTTAGTGTAGAACTTAGATTATCCCATGTCTTTTCCCTGTAGTGCTCTTTTATTTCTGAAACTTTTGCTTTTGGCTTCTCTTGTAGACAGAGTACTGACTATGTGGTGCCTGCTTCTGGCCCAATATTGCAACTACTTTATAACCATAAATAATTCTGTCACAATGTAATTCTGAAAGTGAACGACCAAATTATATCTTTAACACAGAGTACTATGGCTACTTCTATGCCTTCTGTTTCTTCCCTTTATGTCAGAGTGCTGAAAGACAAGCAAAAGCTGTAGACTGGTCTTCTGATATTAAAGATTATACGGAAAAAAAAAAAAATCAATAAAGGCAATTTTTGTCCCTTACAATGCAAGGAATTGTTTTTGAGTTCTTTCTCCTAGAAAACACCTAAGAAACTGTGACTTATTTTAATTATAGTTTTCAGTTTTTACTGGGTCCCAACCTTCAATGTATCAAAGCCATTGGCTTTATCAGGTACAGAACTGTGGAGGAGATGTCAGCAGCTTGTGAAACTCTGCTCACCTTTCCACTAGTAGTCACTTCACAGCATGCTCTCTTGGCAAAAAAAATAGAAGTGTTAGAGCACTGTGCTGTCAGCACTCTACCTAGCTAAGGAAGCTACCTCTAAAAGGTTTGACTTTTATCTTGTGAAGTGAAAATTATAAATCAGTGATATCAAAGACTATAATTACAAGTGCTTATCCTGAAATGTCTCATAAACAATTCCCAGTACATACCTTTTGCTAAGTAGATTTAATAAATCAAAGTTGTCTTTCAAGCCTATTTTCTACCTCCATGTCTGTCTTGGTTTTTCAGGTTTTTTTCTCCTTTTGCTTCTTGTTCCAATTACTTCTCTCCTACTTTCTTACTTATGTATATGTGCATATGAAAAATAGAATTTGTGTGTTCTTCTTTTTCCAATCCACTTGACACATCTCCTCATTCTATTAAAGGAAGAGCATACGTGGTACCACCTGAAGTTTTCTTGATTGCTATGGGAGCTGAGAATAGACTGCAGGCTGGTGGTCTGCTGTCTGCTTGCAATTCTTTTAAAGAAAGCTGACAATATCCATAGGAGATTAAACAGGTGTTGCATTGAACATGAATGGATAAAAAAGAGACCTATGATTTAACCTACAGATACAATATCAGGTGCACTGCATCTCTGATTGAATATGCTTTTGTATTAGACTTTGTCCCTTTAGGATTATTCTTGCTATTGCTTTGCACTTATGATTATTTTGGATTAGCAACATACACTGTCCTATGTTACTCTAAATAAAAGGCATTAATTAAATTAATTAATTAAAGTACCATAATGAGATAAAAACAATTTTGACTCTTTGGCTCTCAGTTTTGTGTAAACCCTCTGTTACTTTATCAAAAGGTTCCCATAATAGAAACACAATGCTGCAAACAATTGATATTGTCAGATTAAGGCAAGAATTAGCTACCATTAAATCTGTGTCAAACTATGGGCTACACAACATAATTTGCCAGCAACTTTGTGAAGTGACCAATGGAAAAAATAAATAACTGTGTTATCTAATACATTAGAGCACAAAAGCTGGTCATTAAATTCAGTCATTCCTACATACCATTCCAAGACAATAACTAGTTATTTAATCACAACAAAGATATTCAGGGCTGAGATAAAATATGCCACTGACTATATAAGATTTTTCCCTATTCTACTCTGCCTGCTGTTCCCTATGTGCATGGTGCACCACGAAATGCAGAAATAAAAAAAGGAAAATATCTGTAAGGATCAGTACTGCTGTTCACTTTAGCACAGTGCTCTAAGAACAGAAAGGGTTTGTATTTTCACATAAGGATGAAAACAAATGAAGACCAGATAAGGTTCAAGTCCTTCAACTTACAATGTATAAAAAAATATTTATTTTTTTAGTACTGATGCAAATCTGACATTGTCAATATTTATACATGAAATAAGTGTGGATATTACAGTGATATATACACATCTGTCATTATACCTCTGAAATGATATTTTGTTTGAAAACTGAGAGACAAATAGTATTTTTTCAAAATCTCTAAAAGTTTAGCCCAAAGCAACTCTTCTAAGTCCCTTCTTGATACATACATATAGTTTATGAAATAACATTTTTGTAATTCACAGACACATCATTATTAGAAAAGAAATTATTTTCAGAAATATTTTAGAAAAAAGTGTAATAGGATTATCTATTATTGAGTCTAATTGATAATAAATGAGAAATAATAAATCTAGTAAATAAAGATCAAACTATTGTCATTGTAGACATTTTTGCAATATTAACCCATCTCTGTGAATTAGAATATACTGCCTAATTTTGATGTTTCCTTACAGAACAGGGATAAATGCAAACATTAGATTGAGGAGATGAGAAAAATAGCAGAAGATTATTTCCTATGCTTCTCAATTTAGATTGAAGCAACGAGGCAATAGTATAAGTCACTGAAAAGGGTAAGGCCCAGAAAAGTGAGTGTCCCATCAGTAAATCCTTTCCTGATTAACCGAACATTTGTTTTGCCACTAAAGGGTAATTCAATTTTCATTACAAATGATCATGACAGTAAACTGTCTCCCAATGTTTAAAGCCTTAGTCTTTGGTTTCATAGTTTATGTAGACACTTCAAATTTGTCTGAGATGTAGCACTTAATATAAGCAAGACTGTTAAATCTAATCTGTTTTCTTCTTGTTATTTTTGTAATATTAATTCATTCTTATATCACAACATCTCTCAGAAACAGTTTTTAACATCTTCTTACCATGTCCTATATACTGAAGGCTTAATGTCAACTAATTAGAGGCATAACATAGCAGACATATTATTCATTATATTATTTTTGTTTTACATATAAGAATCTTGTTATATTTAGACCTCTCAGCCAACTATTACAATGGTAATATGACAAGAGCTGCCTTTTTGTAAACTCCTCTCTGTCCACAGAGGAAGAGTACTTGGATTTTTTTTTATTTTAGCGGGATGAAAGTACTTGGAAATTCAAAACTGTTACATTAGAAATCTGTGGGTTTTACTATCTATAGCATAAAGGTTCTTATCGTGACCATTATCAAATAATTAATACATAGATAATGTCACTTAACTACATACCAGTTATTAATTAAAATTCTAAATGTCTTTGGATTTTGGCTTAATTTCTGGAGAAAAAAAGGGAAGGATAATAGCATGGTTCAGGTACAAAACTGAAGTTTACTTATGCAAAAATTTTAAAATGTTAAAAACAATTGTGCATCAAGGTATCAAATATATTTTAAAACACATATTAAAAGTAAACAATAGAATTTTTTTATTTTTTTTTTAAATGGCTTTGCACATAAGTTTCAGTTTGGGAAATGAGAAGCAATAAACTACAGGATGCTTCAGGAAAAATTGTTCATAAAGTCAGAGAGGGCAAAGTTTTAAGGGTTATTTAAATTGGAAATGTCAACAGTATTTCCATGTGTATTTGAAAGGACTTATGGTAGAGTCATAGAACATGCTGTATTGGAAGGGATTCATCAGGAACATCGAGTCCAGCACCTGGACCTGCTCAGGACACCACAACCAACACCATGTGCATTCTGAGAGCATTCTCCAAATACTTCTTGAACTCTTTCGGCCTTGGTGCTGTGACCACTTCCCTGGGGAGCCTGTTCCAGTGCCCCAACACTCTCTGGGTGAACAACCTCTTCCTGATATCAGCCTAAACCTCCCCTGACACAGCTTCAGGCCATTCCCTCGAGTCTTGTTACCGGTCATGAGACTGAAGAGATTGGTACCTGACCCTCCTCTCCTTGTGAGGTCTTGCCTCAGTCTTGTCCACCTCCTCCAGGCGGAACAGACCAAGTGACCTCAGCCACTCCTCATAAGGCTTCCCTTCCAGATCCTTCACCGTCCTCATGGCCCTCCTATGGACACTCTCTGGTACTTTAATGTCTTAATGACTTGGTTTACCATACCTACTCAGGAAAGTAAAGCAAAGAAATTGTTTTAATAGTTTTTTTTTTCCCGTAATTTAGAAATAATGACTGCAAATACTCACGCATAATCTCACATTAAGTTCTATCATCATTAGAGTTCATGGTATAAAAAACCCTTCACAAACCACCACAACTGCCCAAGAAAGCTACAAAAAATAAAATAAAACAGAATATCATATAATATCATATAATATTGTATCATATTGTGGCCTACTAACAATATAAATATTATTATATATTTTAATTTTAGTAATTTCCAGATTGTCATTCTATAGAAATCTATTGTAGATATTTTATATAATCTCTTCTAAAGAAAATTATTAAAAACTTGAAGTGTAAGTTTTTCCAATTTTGTTCAGGTTTCAGTCTTGTAAACTTGTGCATTGTAAAGATTAACTTTAGTTAGGGAGTTTCTTACTTATTTTCCATGACAGCAGTATTTATCAAAGTTTATTACTTTGAACTTTTTAGTAGAAGGACAAAATAAATGTTAAATTAAATTAAATTAATGTTAATGACATACATTTCCATTACTCTTTTTCAAACTCTTTCTTTCATTAAACTTTTTTGAATATTAATTAATTTAGAAAGCATTCATGATAAAAATATAGAAATAAATATCCCATGCAGAGTTCTGAAAGGTCCTGGGAGATAGCAATTTTTATTGAAGATTTATCATGGTTTTAATCATTGCTTTAATCTGATTTTTCAGTAACACTGTTGAAAAATTATTCATCTGTGTTACTATTTTCTTAAAAATACATAGTAAAGTAGCATATCAGCAGTAGCTGACATAGCCATAACTAAAATTAAATTCAATATACATAACATTCAAAATATTATGAGCAGTAAAACTTAACATAATCAAGTAATTGCCCAGCTTAGGACCCCTGTTACATCCATGAGTGATTTCCCAATTACAAACACTATGACTATGGGCAGATGAGGATCCTTATTAAAGAAACACCACACTACTCTGCCTGAAATAATTAGAGTGACTTGCAACTCTTATTCCGGGTATAATTGAGTTAATTCTGTGTCAGTAATTTAGTGGTGTATTACCATTACTACTTGGGTATTTGCAAGTCCTAAAATTATCCTTATTCACTCAAAATCTGTGGGCAGGCATGGCCATGCCTGTGGCTGAGCTGGAGTATGACACTCCTGCAGCATAGCTTGGGAAGGGGCTGATGCCCCAGGCAGAACTGAAATGGCCTTTGGCCTCATAGGTGTGGTTGGAAGCTTCAGGAGAGATTGTTCAGGATTTATAAAGTCTCTTAGGGCCCTGAGAATAGTACTTATTTGCAAAGTAATTTAAAACTTTGAATCGTTGTGATTATCTTTGAAAGCTACTATATATAATATCATCAATTTTTAATCAGAATTCTCAATAGGGAGCTTTACTCAAAAGCTGATGGGATGACACAACCTAGGGTTTTGAGATACTTCCTCAATGATTTGCTTCTATTTTGAGGGAAATTATGTGTTTGAGAAAATGTTAGTGTGTGTGCATGCATGTTTATTTGTATAGATCAATCTCTCTTGTTTTAATGCTCTTGCAAACCTCCTATATGACTTTAAAATGTGTTTAAATGTATTGATCTTAATTATGGATAAAAGCCACGCAGCACGTTCAAGTGCAGTAGCTGCATTCAAACAGAATTAAATCTTGTGCTATGCCATCTAGATGGAAATACTAGTGCAATTAATTCAACGGGATTAAATAATGAGCCATGAAGGATGCAAGTGCCTTGAAAAAAATTGTAAACATTAATACCTATTGTTAGGTAGGAATTCAAAATATATATTGAATGATCTCACCAATAAAATTATAATTCTCTTTAAAACTACAGACTGTAAGAATAGTTCTTTGATGAGAATTCATACAGAGATAACATCCATAAGGCATATCAAAAAATGATTGACTGTTAATGGTTACACACATGTTTTAAAAGGAAAAATTGAACAGTTTTTTAATCTTAAACATTGATCTACACACTATGGAAATCCTTAGTTGTATTGTGCTTTATAGGGGCATGCTGATTCACTTAAATTGAGAGCATTCACAAATGCAATACAGATGCAGCTTCAAGCTGACAGTCTGCAACACTACATGAGATAAATAATTTTAGTCTTCCATTCTCTTCTGGTTTTCAAACACATAATTTAAGTAATAAATAAATGAATACTACAATCTGTTACTCACAACCTTCTTGTAGTAGGAATATATAATTTTTGATATAATGCAAAATAAAACAACAAGTGTTTTTTTTGTATTTTCTTCACACATATCTTAATATATTTGTGCATGTAGTTTTCTGTTTTCAGTAAAATAAGATTCTAAGACCAAAATTTGCAAATCAGACCATTACCTACTCAACTTTCTGAAAGACTATAGTCTATTTAAAATAAAATAAAACTAAACAAACAAACAAAAAATTACCATTAAGACTTGCAAACTGGTCAGGAAATACAAATGCACTGACCTAACAGAATTAGTTATTGCTGAGAAGTGTATAGTAGTGATAAAATCAAGCTCAAACCTTTGCTGATCAGAGGCTACCAATGCATTGAGGTCAATGTTTTTTTCACTGCAGCAGATTTTCATCACAAACTGAATTTTAAAAAACAAACAAACAAACAAAAAAATCTTGTGGAAATTAAGTAGTGGTGATAGATTTATTTAAAGACAAATTCTAAAAGACACAAAATAAATTTTTATTCTTTTCTTCTATATATTATGTTTACATTCTATTTTATGATACTTTATGGCAACCAAATGAAACTAAAATGCAATTTTATCAAAGCTAAAAGGTTTTCAAGCAGTGTATAGCTGTTTCATTGGGTCAAATTTTCTTTTTTCTGCAAGAAGCTCCTCCCTTTGTGTGACAGTTTTTGTGATTCTGTGCAAGGTGCTCAGTTCTCTGCATGAAGAGGAAAAAAACCTCAGATTTTAGACATTTTAGCCAATGTAATTTATAGTATTTGAGTTTTTAAGTGACAGGTACTGCAATGCTGTGACACTGAAGTACTTTGCAGATGAAGATATTAGATACTTAGGAGTAAGTCAATAAAAGAGTGAGTGAAGCAGTCAGACAGAAATACAAATAAATTATGCTTGGTGTCAGCTAGTCTAAATCAGGAATTATTAGTAATACATGTTCAAACTGCTCCTTCAATATCTAAGAATGGTATTTAAAAGAGATAATTTGGTGAGCATAAGGGTTTACTAAAGTCTTACCAAAAATACAGCTTGCATCTCAGTTATTCTAATTAAATGATTTATCACTGGAAATATTATAGCAGCATAGATTCACAAGTTTTATTCATGGCATTCAAACATAAAATAAGATTTATGTAACTCCCTGCAATGCTGATAAGTTCTACTAGTAACAGTGTTCTAGTTAATAATACAACCAAATACTAAGTGATAATTATTCAAAAATATTATTTAACTGAATCATCAAGCTTTTCCTTCAACCGACATGTAGTACATGTTTCCACATATTTTAAAGGAAAATATTCTAAGAAACAAGATTCTTCTACTGTCCTCTGTTTCACTGTGTGGAAAAATTTTACCAGTGAAATCTGCTTTTTCATAGAGTAGAAGAGTAGTTTTTCTCCTTTCCTCCCTCATAAAGTCATGAATTACCTTTCATTCAAAATTCATAATCTCCCCAAAAGCAATATATTTTCTTAACTATTACACAGAAATGACATAGTTAGTCCGTTAGTCACTAGGTCGATTGGCAAAATAGCTATTTTTCTCCTGGCAGATGCTTCTCTATTTCTACTCATCTAAATTGCCAGAGATATGGAAGTACAAGCAGGTCTTTAACTTACACACATGAGTGAAAAATACTTGTTTTGCTATGCTAGAAAACTATTTATCATGAACACCATTTTTATATGCTGATAATGTCAAAGCAGAATCCCTGGCGTGACAGAAACTGTGCTTTAGTGACAGCTGTGCAACAAGCAGTAATTGAACATATTTAAAAATCTATCCCATGTACTGAACAGATTTCAAAGTCTGCTTTGTTTAAGGTCCACTGAGTTGTGAAATGGTTGCTTCATTCACACAGATGTTAATATCTCCAGGCTCTTCTTTGTTGTTCCTCATTTGCATGTTTTCAGTAAGTTTGCTGCTTATGAAGTCAGACACAACTACTTGTCACTACTCTCTGTTAGAATAATGCATCTTGAAGACAAAATACAAGAAACTATAATTACACCCCATTAAGATTTAAAGAGAAAAATAATAAGAAATATACTAATAGGTGTTCAGTCACCAGTGCTTCATTACTTTCTTTACTGTTTAAATACCTGTCTCTGATGAATATAAATTACTTAGGCAAAACAATATAGTTTTGAATCAGTTTAAGAGCCTCTCTTTGTCTGTTCATCTATGAACACATTCTGAAGTAATAATCCAACAAGATATGGGAATTTTATGTGATTGTTAAATGTTATACTTGAACATTCCATGTCAAAAATTGCAGTTCTATTTAGTTTTATTCATTTTTTGAAAATCACAATAATTCTGAATACTCAAAAAAAAAGAAAAAAATAATCAGTGAACAAAAGACACAGTAAGTAATAAAAATACCAAAAACGTGTTTGTTGACTGGCTAAAAATTGCAGCCAACAAATTCTAATATCAATGACCATGCATCTCTGACGTACATTATATATCAATTAATTCTATATCATTGCCAGCAGGTCAAGGGAGCTGATCCTGCTGGTCTACTCAGCCCTGGTGAGACTTTCTCTGCAGTGCGGTATTGAGTCCTAGGCAGTCCTCTTAGTACGAGAGATACATGGGGATTCTGAAACAAGTCCAGTTTAGTGTTACAAAGATGATTAAGGGACACAAGCATCTCTCTTACGAGGAAAGGCTGAAGAAGTTGTACCTGGTTAGCCTCAAGAAAAGATAACTAGGTAGAGACTTCATTAATGCGCACAAGTATCTGAAGGGATGGTGCCAAGAGGATGGATCCAGACTCTTCTTCGTGGTGATGATCAATAGAATAAGAGGATATGAGCAGAAGCTGAAACACCTGAAGTTCCACCTGAACACGAGGAAGAACTTGAACTACTTTACTGTGTGAGTGACTGAGCACTGGAACAGGTTACCCAGAGAGACTGAGGAGTCACCTTTCCTGGAGAAACTCAAAAGCCATCTGGACACAATCCTAAGCAATCTGCTCCAAGGAAACCTGCTGTACTAGGTAACTTCCAGTGGTCCCTTCCAACCTCACCTACTCTGAGATTCTGTGATTCTGTGATCAAAATGTGAAAATCCCACATGTTTAGGTGTTTAGAGGGAAAAAGAATAATTTTCCTTTACAGAGCACAACAGAAAAACAAAATCAGATCATGCTGACCTTGTCACATTGTTTTTTATTATCATTATGGAAATATCAAAAGACACAATGCGTATTACAGTTGTAACAATGATATAACAGCCAAAAGTGAGATTTGAGTTTCAGGAGGTTGTTATTCCTGTCTATAGATGCACAAATCACTGTAATTGTAACAGTTTGTCTGCAGTTTTTGAAAATTCTTCATGTTATTATACTTATATCCTACAGGTTCTCAGGAAATTTATATTTATTTTGTCAGGTTACAGGTAGCCTAGAAATGTTATATTCTAGCATGATGAGTTGGCTCTGTCTTCCAGCCATCCACCTAGTTGCTCTCTCACTCTTTTACTTCCAAGGGACAGGGGAGAAAGTAAGATGAAAATGTCTGTGTGTTAAGAAAAAGACAGGGAGATTGGTTATCAGTTAGCATTGAAGAAAAAATAAACTTGAGAAGGATTAATTTAATTTACTGCCAAGTAGATTTGAAAAATGAATAACAAAGAAAAAAAATTAAAACATCTAATTCCCTTCTTTCTTCTCCCATTCCCTTTTTCCCTAGTCTCAATATTTAACTTCTTCATTCCAGAGTCCTCTTATCTGAAAGAGGTGCAGGTAATGGGGGCAGTGATCAATGCAAAAGAATTTGTCTGCCACACTTTCCTCCTCACATTTTTCCTCTCATCCATTGTGAGTCCTTCCCACATGCCACAGTTCTTCTGGAAATGTTCGTATTTTCTTATGTGGGTGGTTCATGGTCCTTCTCACAGATGCCACCCATGCAGCATCCCTCTGTCAACACTTTGTCACTTGCATCCAATAAATATAACCTGCAAATTAATTTTACCTATACTGCATATTCCAAAATGACTTTCTCATGGCCATTTAAAACTTTAAAACTTATTCCACCTACAAATGGAAACATATGAAGTAGTATAAACATAGTATTCTGCTACTTACAGCTGAACACTGAGATTAGGTTAAAAGTATTTTTGGCCTTCCATGGCAAGTTGGGGCACTGACTATAATGAAATAGATAAGGTTAATTGCCAATTACATGGCAATAGCTTAGAGGGTTTTCTGTTACGAAACTGTGTTTTGTTAACCTGAGAAAATGATGTGTGTTGAAGTTATTTTGCTCACAGCATGGATGACAGCTGTGCCCGGCTTTCTAAGAGTAAGGAAATTATCACAATTTGAAACACTGAAGATTCTGAAGTTTTTTACTTTCTAGGAGGGTTTGGATGTTTGAGGAGTTTATTTTGAGTTTTTTGAGTTTGTTTTTTTCTTCTTGCTATTTTGTTTTTGGGATTATTTTGTGGGGTTTTTTTGGTTGTTGTTGCTGTTTTAAGGTTTTGAGTGTGGGATTTTTTGTTTTATCTTTTAGCAAGAAAGGCTTGGGAAATCTGAAGAAATATAAAATATATAAATAAAATTGAATATATATTTAAAATGGAATCTGAACTTACATATATTTTCACTTTATTCTAAAATCCTGTGAGATATAGTTTTACTCTGGTACACTTTTAGCAGAGAGTTTACAAATTACAGAAAATAACAGTATAGCAGCATATATACATCGGAATTATATAAACCACTGTGGTGACAGTCAGCACTAAACAGGGTAGTGAGAGCTGCTAAAAGAATACAACCAGCAAAAGCACCTAATGACTCACCAGTTAGTGCAGATTAGTGGGACCACAGCTAGTATGATCAACAAGGTGTCCATTAAGCAGGTGTGGCTACTGGCAAAAGAATAACGATATCATCAAGGTCGGCAGTAACTCATGTGAAATCTCACAATCCAAATTACCTTCAATGCAGAGGGGTTGGAGAAATCTTAAAATTCAGCACTACTGTAGAAAGCAAAAACCTGTTCTCAGAGGAAGAGGCAGAATGAGTTGTTTTATCAGTCACTTAACTAATGGTTAAGGATGCAGATGTTAACACTGCTATGAGATGAATGTGTGTTTTGGGTTGTTTTTTTTTTGAGAACTATTAATGATACTACTGAATGGAGATCATGATGCAGTTTAAGACGCTGGAATTAAAGGGTATAAACTCTATATATGTAAGCAGAAGCTAAGAGCTCCTTAATGCTTTAAAATCTTGAAAGACATAGGCTTTGATTTATTTAAACAGGCATCAATTGTATCACTCAAACAGGATTTAGCGCTTTTTGAGATGCCTCATAACCATCTTGCAGCTAATTGGGTCATGAGTCTCCTCCATCCTATTTACCTTTGGCTGCTGCCAATAGGCCCAAGCATTTCAGGTAGTGTTAGATACCTGTGTTTATCTCCTAGTTGATATATTCAATGAAGCCTGGAAGATGAATTTGACTCCTCCTGAAGCAGATCTTTACTGCCTCAGTTCCGAAATTTCTGAATGGAGCTGGCAGCTGTGACACAGAATCCACATACTTTCATGTACTTTCATGTATTAGATACATAGCTGTGTAATAAGTGGGTTATCCTGTGGTGTCTCAAATGACATAAAATGTCTGTTTTAGGCTAAGACAAGATGTAGTCTCATGTCCATTCTCTATAATGGCAATGAAAACATCTATCTGACAGTCAGAACCTTCATACAGGTACCTAGATTTAAGTGACATTATCAGATGCACTCCTATTCAGTAGTCTAGATTTCTTTGCTTTCCCACAGCTGCCTAATTCAAACATCAAAGGTTATGTAGCCTAGCAGCCCACTGACACTCCAGGTAGGGCATGGGTCCCTTGCAAACCTCCTCTGCTATAGCAACTTCCCCATACACAACTCTTGAATACCTGTGAGATGTGAACAGCCGTAAGTCCTTGTGTTCTCAGGTTTAAGTAATTAAATCAAGCCTATAATTTTTTCCTCCCCGGTATTTTTTCCCTATATTAATTGTGTATTCAAAGAGCTCAATTCACTTAATTTCAGTTTTCTTCAGAGAAATGGGGAGTAATATCTTGTTGCACCATTTTACAGCAGAGCTCTTGAAATTTATCTAAGCCCCACTTCTGGAAAAAACTGCAGCAGTCACAATGGATAGTGTTGAGAAAAAAGCTCCTTATACTTTACTAGCATTAGTAGTATTAATGACCCTAGTATTACTAGTGATTATCAATTATTCTATCATTATATGAACATTTTAGGATGGGGAAAAAAAAAAAGACAGAAAAAAATAATGGAGAATTATTCTTCATTTAACTTCCTTCACAGGGTAGTACAGACAGGGAAGACTGAAGAGAATGGAGTTTGTCAGAAATTTGCACAGCCAATCCAGAAAAGTCCAGAAGAGAGGATAATTTAGATTAGCTTCTTTAAACCAGGAAACATTAACTGTTAAGTCAGTAAAATTTCAAGTGTTTTTCCTCTGATTAATAAAAATGTGCTTTTGTATTTCGTACACAGGTGCCCTGGAGAATATTCAATTCTCCATCTGGTCAGCTGCACTTACTTGGCTACAGTGTTTTAGCTCCCTCATATTTTGTAGCCTTGTTACCTATGTGATTCAAAAGGCCTAGACAAAGGCTTATTTTCCAAGCATCTTCAATTAATTTTGCATTTTATTGGCTTGATTTATGACTTCATTGTACATGAAACACAGATGAAAGATATGTGCTGCTTTTCTCCCCTATCATTGCTGTGTTTTTTATGGAGTTGTGGATTTTTTCCTTGGTTGGTTGGTTTGTTTAATTTGTTTGGGGTTGTTGTTTCTTTGGTTTGTTTTTTGAGAAGTTCATTTTAATCTATAGTTTTATTTATGTGTTTCCTGATGATACTTGGTCTAAAAGGCCAAGATCAGTTTTATAGCATGATGTACAGGGACAGCCTCAATGTAATATTTTTTGGTATTATGAACATTACCTAAAAAAATTGGATTTACTTGTCTTTTTAAGGGCCAATCACAATTTGTCAGATTGATTCATTACCCTCATCCTTCACTGACTCTCCATAATGTCATCCACATCATGCAATGTATTTTTCTGATTGTTTAACTTCCTATCACTTTAAACTGCCAACACTTTTTTTTTTTTTTTTTTTTTTTTTTTTTTCCCTACTGGAATGCATGTGAAGCCATTGGAGGAAATACATTTCTTAAAGTACTACAATAAATAAAATTTCATCAGAGTTGTTTGCTTCAATTAAACTATTGACAAGAGTTTAAAATAAAATCAATTGAGCAAATCAGAAAGTGCTATTAACCCCACCAAGTCCAAGTCTGGATAACTCCCACTCTTTTCAAAAAGTTAATGTGAATTAAAAAGATGAAAGTTCCAATTCTTCTTCTAATTAAATCACAGCATTGGAAATAATATCACTTTTTTGAGATGTACATAAGTCATAACATAATTGCAAGTTGCTGTATAATATTAAAAACAGCAGACACCTCTTTAGTATACACAAAATATAAACATTAAATTGGCAAACTAAAGGTTTGATAAAGTACATAAATATATTACAAAACAGAGCACTTAAAATTTAAACTACAATAGATGGGGAAGAATGTTTTACTGAAGTAGGTGCCAGTCTGTTAAAGTTAGAGAACTTTTTATGCAAATAATTTGCTGCAAACATTTTTTTTAGATTTTCATGTAGGCATAACAGTTAGGCCAAGTCATTACAATGTCACCTACACTAAGACTTCCCAGTGAAAATAACAGACACTCTCAGGAGGCTATTTCCATTATTGCTGCTTCCATAAGGTTTCACTGAGACCAACATAAACATGGATAACAACTGGCTAGTACATGTCTGAATTACATCTCATTAGTATTTATGTCACTCATTTTAAGACACAAATGGATCAGTCACCACCTCTTGCTTTTTCCTCCGCTGTTCATCAATATAAACTAAGACATCAAAATGTAATATTGTTATAGATAGTAAAAAATGGTATACATGTTACAAAAACAGCTCCATCTCAATTTCCTGCTTTTTTTTTATGACTTTGCCTTTATTTTGTTTTGTTATGTTTTTGTTATGGGCATTTCAGGTGGAATCTATTTAATTAAGTTTTCTGTAAGTTACTCAGTCTTTGAACACTGGAAAGATACAGGTAGATCTCAAGTGGCATTTATCCTATCTTGAAAAGAAATCCCAGAAAGTTTTGAAAAAAGATCAATCCTTTGCTAGGAATTCTTTACTTAGATGAAGTTAAGAAAAGTAGCTTATTTTCAGGCAGCTAAAATCCTAGTTGTCATTCTTTAATTCTGTATCTGGAAATCAAGAGCAAATGTCTCCACCTTAAGAGGAAAACAAGTTAGCACATAGAGCCCACTCCAGCCTCTAACAATTTAAGGAAATGTATCAAGTGGAAATTACCTGGCTCATTTAATTTACTATTTTCATTTTTTTATTATTCTTTAATTCTTGTGAAGCAAATATATGACTAGTCTCTCTGCTATTCCTCAGCTATAATCTATCTCAATTAGAAAACCATTTTTTAATAATTTGCTGTATTGGAGCATTTCTGTTCACTTTTTTTTTTTTTTTTTAATGGTGAAAGCCATTTTGAGTTATTTCAGTTATAGTTCTATCTTGTATTTTATCTACCAACTACATACTAGAGATTCTAATGACTGTGCATGATTAAGAACCATCAGTGGTGGATGGAGTAATTACTCTACTTTTTCCCCTGCACAATATTACTGCTGAGAGCTATCTATTATTTCTGTGGTTCACTGGCAGCTGCTAAAATTTGTGATGCAAAATAAATTGTGCCCTCTAGAAAACACCAGTGGTGGTGATGGTGGTGGTGTTTTTATTTGGTTTTTTCCCCAGGTTTTGTTGTTGTTGTTAATGTTGTTGCTACTCTTGTTGTTCAGTTACTTTTATTAGTTAAAATAATTGTAAAGAAAGTTTTCCCAAATGTAAACAAATGAATAATTTTCATTTACACGAGTTACGAAACACCTCAATGTTTGTAACAGGCAGTCAAAGTATGCTTAAACTACGAATGGCATACTGAAGGAAAGAAAGGCTGAGTGGGTAGCTGCAAGATGTGTTGTGATTTATCTTGCCTGTATTCCAGCATCTACGAACAAGATCTTCAATGCACATAGTCTGCTAGGTTTGTTTTACCATTCATGAACAGAAATAGTCTCATCCATAGAGCAACTCACTTATGTGTATGATATCAATCTTAAAAGGAGATGAATTGCCTCTGGAAATGCCTATTTCCTTTCATGGATCATGAAGAGAGCTTAGAGTTTATCCTGAACACTTAACTTCTAGCTAGAAGGAATTAGATGTCTAATTAGGTGAATCCAGGACATAGCATTTAACTGAAATGCAAAACTATGACTGGTGATATTTTAATACAAGTTTCATGACAGAGATTATAAACTTGAAATTTTAATAAAATGTGTAATAAATACAAATTAAATTCAGGCTTTATGCTTTCGTCTGTCCATGTGAAGCTGTTCTATGCTACTTGAAATGTGGTATGATATGACATGATAATTTGAGTCTGACAGATTAGACATTGGATTTAGAGGAAACCTGCATGTCTGAACTGGCAGATAGAGACCACCTAAAATATAATAAAACATTTCAAACAGAAATAGTGTTATTGTTGTTTGTACAATTGAAAGCAGACACTAAAAAGTCCTAGATTCCGAAACACAGTAAAGCAAGCAAGCACTGTGACTAATCTAAGAACCCTGCAAATAAAAAAACTGAAGAATCGTAATTATAAATGTAACCTAGCACACTCCAATCAAGGTTATCATTATCAGGAGTCAATCAACACATCCACTAGGTGACAAAAAGTGGGCTTTGGGTGGATCCTGTGGACACACACAGCTGCTTACTCAGTCCTCTCCCCCATAGGACAGGGAAATTACTGAAGGAACATGAAAAGACTTATAGATTGTGTTAACAGTAGTTTCACAGGAGAAGCAAGAGGTGCATACACAAACAAATAGCAGATAAAGAAAAGAAAAGAAAATAATTTATTCAGTGCATCCCATTAACAGGTAGATATTTACTACTGAGTCATTAGAAAGCATGGTATGAGCATGTGTAATAGCTTCTTAGACAAGCGTCAAAATCACTAATGTCCCTGTCTCCTTCTCCTTCTATTGCCAAACACATTGTCATATGATATGGAATATTTCTTTGGTAAACTTAGATCAGGTGACCCAGAAGTGCCCCTCCCACCTTCTTGTCCATCCCCAGAGTACTTATGAGTGAGAAAAAAACCGCTTGATGCTGCAAGCATTTTTCAGCAACAGGAAACACTGGCAAGATCATCCAATCTAACCCCACTTCTAAGGCAGTCAGCTCAAGTTTGTTGGCCAGGACTGTGCCCTCTTGTGCACAGATGGAGATTCTACAGCCTATTTGCACAACCTATACAGTGTGACTGCATTCACAACAAAAAAATATGCTCTCTTGTTCAATTATTTCTTCAGAAAATATTTCTTCTGTTTTCTCTGTTCTGTTCTGTTCTCTGTCCACTCTTGCTCTAGTGTCTACTAGTGTCCTAGGAGAAGCGCCTGTCTCCTTCCTTTTCATTCCCTCTCATTCAGTTTTTAAACACACTGATAAAATCTCTGCTGAATCTTCTCTTTTCCAGAGCAGAGTCAAAATTCTCTCAGCCTTTGTCCTAACCTACCAACAAGGTGCTGATGTCAATCAAGATCTAAAATAATATCCAGTAATGATCCTTTATAACCAGCTGTCAAAAAAACTTGGAACCACTAACTAAAGCCCTTTTAGGTCAAAAGGTCCATACTCCAATTTTCAGCTTTCAGGTCTGTACTCCACCACTTTGGCTATATATATATTCAACTTTTATCTTTACTGTGTGTCTAGGAGGAAGCAACCTGTGGAATAATTTCCTGAAAGTCTAGTTAAACAAAATCTACCATATTTCTGATGTGGACAGAAAAAAGTTATTTTGTTGTAGAAGGTGATCAGGTTAGTCAGGCATGATTTGCCATTAATAAATCTGTGCTGGCTTTTCCCAAACACTTCCTTTATTTGACTTGTAACAGTTTATAAGAGGACTTATTCCATTGCTTTCCCAAAGACTGAAACAAGAAAAAAAGCTGGGACAAAAACCCCAATTACTTCAAAATCACAGACATAAATTGAATGGGAATAGGAATATGATTAAATTGAAGTTATTTTAGTTTAATAAGTTCCATAACAATAATTATTATTTTTTCATATGTTTTTATTGTATTTTTTCATCAGTCAATCCATTTGCATAAATATGTGGTTATTAACTACACAATCATCCAGTGAGTCACATCAACTGACCTTTTAATTAGTACCATTTGTATCAAAATAGGTTTTATTAAGACCAAAGGGTAACTTTATAATCCACCAATGTGGAGTACTAAAGAATTCACACTGGTTCCATTTTGGCAATTAAATGGAGTTTATTTTATTGTGTGAATTCTAAAACATAATCTATATGATTAATTTGCTTTTTCTACAATTCTAAATCATTCAATTTGCTCCTGTATAATTGCTATGCCCAAAGAATCTTAGGGAAAAAAAATAAATTAATCTTTAGAGAATCAATTTCTGATAAGAAAGAAGCCTGCTTCAGGACTGCTTTACTTTCCTTAAAGTAAAACTGTTCATCTAAATAGAGGCAGCATTCATAATCTTATTTCTCCCTTAGAACACTAAGGCTATTAATTTCTGAATACTGAAAGTCATATAATCAATAAAAGATAAACTATTTCAGCCTAGTCATGGCAAGAATGAAATGCATGATTACAGAACTTGGACAGGGAAGAAATGAGGCAATATTTATATCTCATATATCTTAATTATTGTTTTCTATCCATAAGCAGGTGAAAAAAAGTAATATTCTAAGTTTTACACCCGTCCATAATTTTGGAAAGAATACCAATAGGAAAATAATATTTATTTTAATATTAGTTCAAATTTCTGTAGTCTGTTTTACATCTAACAGTATATTTTCAGGATGTTAATTTTCTGTCATATCAAATTCTTTATTATGTCAAAATTTAGAAATTTTACTGTATTATGCTATCAATACTTATTTGATGGGAGCTAAAAAGTGACTAAAAAGAAATAATTTTGTAAATTTTAGACACTTAGTCATTATTTTCTTGCTAAAATCTTGCTCTGTTTTCCCAAATCAAAAAGTACACTGTACACTGTTTGGGCAAAGATGAGTACTTAAAAAAGTATTATTGAACACTTCTCCCAAAAAAGTTAACATAATCTCCTGCAAGATCTACCTGTATTTATCTATCAGAAAACACTGAGGGCAGAGATGGATTGAAAATCCTCTACCTCTTTTACCCTTAGTTCTCAATGTTACAACTAGAGGCAAATGCTGTCTGAGAGCTCAGGTTCAGAAACAGAAAATTTTCCTGGTAGCTATCTGCACTTTTTTTTCTAACAAAAAAAAAATATAAAAAAAAGACTTGTAATTTCTTGTTATATTCTTTCTTATAAAATATATTGGATGAACAATAAATGTGGTAATGACCAACAAGTTTCTGTGTATTATGACATTTGAAGAGAGTTTGGTGAGCCTGGAGAGAAACAAAGTCAAGACCCTTAATTTTGTAAGAATGAACTTTCATCTGTTTAAGAGCTGGTGAATGAGACAGAGGGGCCGGCCAAAGCTAGCAGCTACTTAAGGCCACTTAGAATTTAAGAGCTCTCTATCATGGTGTGTAGGAAATCAAGTAAGGCAGGCTGGAAAGTGTCATGACTGAGCAAGAATCTCTTCTTCAAACTGAGGAGTAAGAAAGAAGTGCTTGGCCAGGTGAGGCCAGGGAAGGTGATCTGAGGACATCTGTAGCATCAGGTGTAAGTGGTCAGGTGATATTACCTTCCCAAAAGCACCTCCAGAGAAGACAGCATCTGGGCACCTGCAAACACACACACACGCACACACACACAGACACACGCACGCACACACGCACACGCACACACGCACACGCACGCACGCACACGCGCGCACACACACACACACACTCTCTGATGTGCCACGGGAACAGCAGTCACCAACAGAGAGGCAGGAAGGGTCTCTGTGTGATGTTGCAGTGGGGTTTATTCCATGCACCAAAGGGGTCCAGGAACAAAGACAGGAAGCAACGGAGGGTCCAGCAATACATGTGGGCTTGAGGGGGCGGATCCAAGGGTCAGGGCCCAATAGGAACAGGGGAAAGTGGTGCAAAAGGGGGGTCAGGGAGAGGGAGAGGCAATGGGATTACAGGGGCGGAAGACTGCGCCAAACTGGGGCCAACCGGGGAACAGGAAAGGGAGAACTTTCTAGGGAAGGGACATACAAGGTAAAAAGGGGAGGGACAGCCAACAGGCTAACTAGGTATATAAACTGGGGTACAACAAAATGGAGGTGCAAAGCACTATGGGAAAAGCTCTTCCTATTAACTTTAAAATGGGGAAAAACCTTACACCCTGGAGGCCTCCTTCCATACCATGATAGCTTTTTTGGCTTTGGAGCCTCTACAGACGTCATCAACAGGTATGCAGATGGCATGAAGTTGAGCAGTGCTGTTGATATGGACAAGGTACAGAATTGGGCCCATGAGAACCTCATGAGGTTCAGTAAGTCCCAGTGCAAGGTGTTTTCCATTTTTGTCCACCTACTACTCAGAGTGGAGCAGATATCTCTGCTTCAGCCCATGGGGCTGGTCTTCATACCCTGATCTATGCTGGACCAGGTAGGCATGCCCTGAAGGAAGCTGCTGTCGAAGGAGTCCATGCTGGAGCTGGTTTACTAGCGGGACCTGTGGCCCATGGGGAGCCACAATGGAAAATCTATTCTCGAGGGTTCATATCCTGTTGAAAGGACCATGCTGAAGCAGTTCATGAAGGGCCATGATCTTTGGAAAGGACCCAAGCTGGAGAAGTCCAGGAAATACTTATTGCAAAGACTTCACTACTCTATATAGAACATTTAAATCATTACACAAATCAACATACTTTCCCATTGTCCCCAAACCAGCTTGAACCTTCTCAGAAGCAATAATTAAATTCTGTTGTCCCACATCGTCTTTGAATATTTGTACCAGTTCAGTGCTACTGAAACAGAAGGATAAAATATGTGTATTCACATTTGTTGTTCTTCAAAGGAGATAGGAGCATTTGTGCAGAAATGTGAAGTAGAATGATGAACCTACGTAGCTTCTTTACTTTTTTTCATTTATTGGGAAGTGAAATGAAAGCACATTTCTCACTGGAAGTGTGTGGAAGGAATATAACTCTTCTTGCATGTATATAGATAGAATACACAATTAAATGCAAATGCAATGTCCAAACTCGATATAAACAATGAAAGAAATGTGTACAGATTCATTCCTGTGAATGCAAGGAATATTTCTAAGACAAAAAAATAAGAAATAATAAAAAAAAAATCTGATGGAAACTCTTCAGCCATTTGCAGCTTTTTAGATTCTTAGATCTAGTATCTATATCTAGTACTGCAGAAACAAAAATTTTAAAACAATGTAGGCCCCCGTAATTTGAAGCCCCAGCAGAGAAGAAATGTATTTGAAAAAATTATAGGAGCAGAAATAGTTTTCTCCCTAATAATATCCAATACACTGAATAATACTATCACACAGAAATGTATACAGTATGGTTATTTTTCTCTACAGATAGTGGTTTTTGTTCCAAGCAAGGAACTTGTTTATATATTTTTAATCTTTGAAATATATCTCTTTTTGCCATTTATTTTTCTTATTATAAATGGATTGCATTATAGAGCTATGAAAAGGATACTTGTTTTCCTTGTTTACAGAGCATACTTAAATGACACTGCGATTAGATTCTTAATGCTAAAAATTTCTGGATTTCAGTATAGTCTTTGTGCTCTCTATTCTATATACCATCCAGTCAAATCTAATAATGTTTTATTAAAAATAATTTTTAAAGAATCCAGAAAGAATTAATTACGGTAGTACTCAGTACTAAAATCATCACCAAATTGTCAAATGAAGGTGTTATTTGGACAGCTGTCTGATTTTTGATGTCTTCTGCTCAGTTTTTCCATTTAATCTTAACCAAGATAACATCTAGCTAGACATCTAGCAAGAACATGCCGAAATTTAATTTCGAATTAATAATACATGTGTATTGTATGCAATCTTTAAATTCTTATTTGTTGACCATGGTAAGAAAACAGATAATCCAAGCAGGTGTCATTAAACACTGGGAATCAGTAAATGTTCTGCAAACAGTGCTTGCAGAAACAACCACATATATCATTTAAATCTCCGGTGCTTTAGTAGACTCAGAATTTGCATTTTAGTGGTTTCTATCCAGTTAGTGAGTTTTATTAATCTCTTCTATCTCTTCTTGAGATACTTGCTGTTTATTTGGATGATAAGAACAGATATGCATTCTGGACTTCAAAACTATAGCTTTTAGAAGTAAAAAGTAAAATCCTTGGTTAAAAATTATCTGCTTGTTCAAATCCAGTTTTTGGGTTTTGTCAGTTTGCTTCTTTGAGGTTTTTCTGCATTTATTTGAGTTTTCTGGGTGTTTGTTTGTTTTATGGGGATGAGGGGGGATTTTTTTTTGTTGTTATTTGGGCTTGGGGTTCTTTGTGTTTATTTTCAAAACAAATCAGATTCATGTAACTGTGCCAATAACAGCATATTCAGTAGACCAGTGCATATCAACAAAGCTATTAATTTTTTGATGGATTGCAATGTTGACTGCATGAATATACAATGATGTTTTATAGGCTTTCCATACAGTGTAAAACATATAAAAATTTTCAGATAAAAGATGTTTCATATTGGTTTTCCTAAGGGATCTTTTTTTTTAGTTAGCCACTATTCACTTTCACCATTGACTTTTCACTAGAAGATTTTTTGATTGTTGGCTGGGAAGTCATAGTATATGTAAAAAGAAGCAAGGCAATATATATACCAAGGATTTAAAAGTGTGCTTCCTCTTTGTTGTCTTTTAAGCAAGGCAGACACCCTGGTTCAGGAGCCAGCACAGTGACCAATACCCTGGCCACTCGGTCCCTCTGCACACAGACATCAATGTGATGGATGGCAAATGGCATTTATTGCTGGAGAATTTGACATTTTATAACCTAGGGTCACTGCGTTACTCCCATCTGCTTTCATCACAGCTAGGTGCTATTGGCTAATTGCAGGGGTCATTACCATACTAACGGAGAGGGGGAGTGACTATCTTTCCATTACATTCCAATATCTTCTGAGCGCCAGACCTTACTTCTACATATTCCCCCCTCTCTATGCATAACTAATTTGCTAGAATATAAGGTGTATTAGTCTTAAAAAGTTCTAACGTTATTTTCTATATATCTATCTCTAAACATTTTGTCTAACTTATCTATATTATAAAAAGTTTTAAAAGTAGATATTATAAACTTGAGTAAAATATAGGGTACACTATACTTAACTAGAAGGCTAAAAACTGATAAAATAGATATTGCGGTTTTTCATTAGTAAGCATAAGGCACATACGGTGACCAAGTGTATTTTTAGAGCATCTGTTGCCTTTCTATAAACAGAATATTAACTCTTTCTAATCGGCTCTTAACAAAGGTACAAGCTTATTTAAAATACACAGTTTTTCAATTATCTGCAAGTCTTTATCAATTGTCATTTGTAGCTGAGACAGTCTCTGTTGTTGGGTCACAATGGCAGAGACACTTGTGGCAGCACCAGTTGCTCCCAGGCTAAGCAGCATCGCTATGGTCACACCTGTCACCAGTTCTCTTTTCTGAAGTTGGGTGAGTCTCTCCACTTGCAGGCTTAACTCTTCATCCAGGTCGTACAGGACCCTGGGAACAATCACAACTTGCACACAAAAATCATTAGAAACACTGAAGTTATAAACTGATAGGCATGTGGTAATCATTGTCCCGTCTGTGCTTATCAGCTGCTGCAGGCTGGAGCCTTGCAGTTTAGGATTTATTGGTGAGTGATCTCTCTGTCTCCCCTCTGACACCTGGACTGGGAACGCTAGCACAGCTGAAGGGACCCAGCTGGCATATGCAGATTTTTTCTGTCCCCAGTCTGTGAGAGCAGTATCCTCTCTCAGTTCTTTTTTAATGTGGAGGGGGGTATTCTTGTTTATATTTGTTGCTTTCTCCTCTAAGGACTTAGTCTCCGACCATTCGTCCTCGGTAGTATCTCTGTCAGAGTCAGAACTCAACTAGCTGACCATTTCTTGTTTCCCGTGCCTTTTTGTTGGACTCTGGCCCCGCCTACCACCCCTGTGGGTGGGCTGTTCCCTCCCTCCTGGCTTTCCCCGCCTTTCAGTCCACCCTCCACTCTGCCTTTCACCCCACCTTTCACCCCACCCTTCACTCCACCTTTCACTCCACCCGTCACTCCGCCCTTCACTCCACCCTCTGCTCCCCCTCTCTCCCTCACATTCTTTTACATTCCTATCTTTCTCCCTCCGTACACTTCCCCCGCATCTTTCTTCTTCACATTCCGTATCTTTTCCAACCTCCTGACTATGTTCATCTCTCAATGCCAGCATTTGTTCTTTGTTCTCACTAAAGATATTTCTTTCCCGCTCTGTGTCTTTTTGCTGAGCGCCATTTTTAAGCCGCTGGGTGAATGTTTCCCCCCTGACTTTATCTGCAACACCTCTGGCTTCTTCTGTTAACTTTCTCCAAAAATCTCTTGCTTTCTGCTGTTCGTTTGAGAGCAGATCAGGGTTTGGGGATTGAGGGGACGTATCACCCTCTTGTGTCCCCTTCGGCTCGGCCGAGCTGCTCTCGTCTGGAGGCTGTGAAGCCTGAGTGGCCGCTCTGACCCCAGATTTCAGGGTGGCCAGCAGACAGTTTTTTGCCATCCTCCAGGTCTCTTTGGCAAGGGTTTTAGTACATCTGTCCCACACCTTAGGGTGGATAAACTTTACTAGCTGATTTATGACCCCAATATACAAAAGCCTTGCAATAGCAAGAGTAAAAGAATTAGGTTTACAGTTTAATTGCAATCTGACCTTTATCAGGGCTTCCATCTTCCTTCTGAATGCAGGGATGTCTCCCTCGCCAGGACTAGTCCAGCTGTCCTGACTGCTGCTCCTGTATTCCAGGCAACCCTCGCTTTCTGGGGTTGAATCCTGCTTTTTGAATTTTCCCAGGTTTTTGGCACCAAATGTTGTCTTTTAAGCAGAACAGACAACCTGGTTCAGGAGCCAGCATGGTGACCAATACCCTGGCCACTTGGTCCCTTTGCACACAGACATCAATGTGATGAATGGCAAATGGTGTTTATTGCTGGAGAATTTGACACTTTATAACCTAGGGTCACTGCGTTACTCCCATCTGCTTTCATCACAGCTAGGTGCTATTGGCTAATTGCAGGAGGCATTACCATACTAACGGAGAGGGGGGGGTGACTGTCTTTCCATTACATTCCAATATCTTCCGAGCGCCAGACCTTACTTCTACACCTCTTATCAGGCACAGTGTCCTCTGAGGATGCATTATAGCTTTAATTTTTAAATTATTATCTGCAAACCAAGAGGAATTTAATGGCTGCCTGAATGAACATTAAAAGATATATGCAGGACAAAAATAGTGCATTCGCAAAAGTGTATTTTTTTTGTGTGATTTATTATACATGAAAGTATATACACTTCTGTATATAGAAGAGACCCATAGCAGATAAAAGACAGGTACCATAGCACATGTTTTTGACATCCATCTATGTTCACTAAGGATGCTAAATGCTTAAATTGAACTGGACCACCATTCTATCACAGATAAAAATAATAAACAGACTTATGCCTGTTCTCACAGACTTGTGCAAGTGCAGAAATATACTCTGATGTATGATGGAAAGTTTATTGTTCATAAACAATTATACACCATTTCAGTATCAGTTGAAAGATAAAGATGTTATTTTTTATCCAATTTTTTAAACTTCAGGAATAAACAAGTATAAAAGTCATGTTAACAATTCAGAAGGTAATTAAACTCCAATATTATGTAGAGGTTTTGAAAAAACAGGTTTTACTAGTAGTTCATAAAAGAAATTTGTCATTAAGAATAGTGATAATAAAAAAAGGATAAGGAAGAAGGCAGTAAAATAATTTGATAATTTGATAGTTTGATGGAAGTAGTGGGAATGTATATTCATAAGTGTGTAGTGAGTTCACTAAGGAAAGCACTGAAATATGATAACAGGATTTAATGATTTAGGACCATGCTGTCATTCATGTGAGACCTGGACAGAAGAGAGTTGGCTGGAGAGGAACTGTCTGAAGTTCAACAAAAAGTAAGTTCAGGGTCTTGCACCTGGGGAAGAATAACCCCCTGCATCAGGAGAGCATGGGAACCAATCTGCTGAAAAGCAGCTCAGCCAACAAGACCCTGGGGGTCCTGGCGGATGACAAGCTGTCCGTGAGCCAGCAGTCTGTCCTTGTGGCTAAGAAGACCAAAGGTACCCTGGGCTGCATTAGGAAGAGCATTGCCAGCCGGTCAAGGGAGGCAATCCTGCCCCTCTACTCATTCCTTGTGAGGCCACATTTGGAGTGCTGTGTCCAGTTCTGGGCTCTTCAGTATGAGAGAGACATGGAACTATTAGAGAGGGTCTAGTGAAGGGGAATGAAAGTTAGGGGACTGGATTGTTGGAGTCTGAGATACAGAGTGTGTGCCCTTGTTTCTAATACTTAGTTCTAGGATTCAAAGAAACACTGAATTTCATATGATATGAAATTCATGAGCATGTTTTCATGGTGATACATGAAAACAAATGTTAAAGTTAGATAGAAAAAGCTAAAAGTGTAAGTGTGTAGATTAGAAAGTTTCTTAAATCACTGGGTGAAAAAGTAGTTTGGAGAACAAGAGACAAGATGGAGGATTTAGGGTGTTGTCTCTTGTCCTTCTTCTTTCTTCTTCATGTTCTTCTCCTAGGGGTTTTTGAGTAGTAGTAAGTGATTAGATAGAAAATACCATAGTGCAGCACACAGGGGTTGGGTCATTGGGTCACTAAGAAAAATAATTTAGTTGGCATCTGTTAATTGAGTAAATAGACATATAAAAGACCTTGAAGAGGATCTTTGTTAGCCATTTTACCCTTTTCTATCATAGTGCACATAACTCCTTGTACCTTGTAATGCTGATAGGAAAAGAATAAACAATGGAGACCAAACAAGAGAAAACTGCCTCCCTCTCGTCAATCTTCAGTTCAAGGGAAAAAGAACCCAAATCCAAAAGTCCCTAACGAGACACTGCATGATCTATCTTATAAGAGTTCCTGTATTTGAGGAAAAATTTCTTTACTCTGTGGGTGATTGAGCAGTGGCACAAGCTGTCCAGAGAGGTTACAGAGTGTCCTTCTCTGAAGATACTCAAAACTACATTTGGACATCGTTTGATGCAACCTGATCTAGGTGCACTTGCTTTAGCAGAGAGGTTGGGCTAGATTTTCTCCAGAGATTCTTTCAAAAATCCATTGCATAATTCTATGATTTGAAACACAGACTATCCAGTTTTATGACTAGCAATAGTCAGTCACACATACACGCATACACAGTCATAAGGCAAGCAACCACTTTTAAAGCTTTGGGGCAGAGATCAGTCTCTGAACTGTTGAGAAAAGTTCTTTCCCTGTACTTTTGTTTGAGAAAAGTTCTTTTCCCTGTAAAAGTATAGGATTGATGAGATGCATTATGGGACTTGGGGAGTTTTTTTCTCCCAAGTATCAGGATATTGTACTTCATGGAGCTTCACTGAATCAATGACACACCACAATACCTGAGAAAATAAAGGGTGTGTATTAGAATATTTGCATGTATACAGAAATGTGGGAAAATGTTCACCCAGATGCAAAAACAGACAAGCAAGCACCTTTACATTCACAACCTTCCTATGCCAGCTGATTCATGATGAGGGCTGTACATAAAGGAGACATTAACATTGTGCAACTGAGCTGATGAGAAATTTAATTTCAGGTATTGTCCTAAATAAAGAAAAAGATTAAGATGAGACACCAAAAAAGTAATATGCTATATTAATGTTATTTTATTGTAAACACACAATATACTTAAATGTTTTCTATCTTTTTAATCTCCCATGTTTTCAGAAACCAATTAAAAAAATATATTTTCATTAGAAAGGCATTTATCTATGGTAAAATTAGTGCCAACAGAGTCTCAAAGATATTCCAAAATATTGATTCATTTAAGTGAAACGGGTGAAATACTAATTTATAAAAAAATAATAAAAATAATGTTTAAGAAATTTGTATTTCTAAGATTTTTTATTCTGATATGGTTTTCATTTTTAAGCTCACATCTTAAGCAATTAAAATACCTTAATAAAAAAACTCATGTTTTAAGATTAAACAAAGCATTTCAGATTAAGCTAAACATGACGTTTGGTTTTGTTGTTTTCTTTTAATTAAAAACAGGAAGGAAATCAGAAAATATTCTGAATAAAATGAGCAATTATGTAGTATTAAATTTTTAGTTTTGCTTTTAAGCAAAAGCATCTAATAGCTAACATTTGAATTTAGAATATAAATGCATTACTTCATTTTTAGTTATATGGTAGGTGGGAATGTTATGAGGATGTAGGAGAAGGAAATACTTTCATAAATATGTGGCTAATGATGAGGACATTAACTTTATCCAATAAATAGTGATATAAATAGTCTCCAATAAATCTCAAGGTTGCGTGGAAGATTGTTCAAGTGCAAATGAACTTCAGTCATTTGTAGTGACTGAAGTGTGCTGTGAGGTGTAGCATTCACACACCATAATTTGACCTGGACATGATGAAGGCATAAATCACTGTGTCAGGATAGCATGCAGACACCTGGCCTAGAAAAGGGGTGTGTGGAGTGGGGAACACCCAAGAACAGCATGTTTGGAAAATATAGTCATTAGAGGGTGAAGCATATTGGAGGTGTCAGCCAAATCTCTCTGGCCTAGCGTAAAATGGGTTGTGAGCTAGACTTTATTCTCGGCACACTTATTTTGCCATTTGTTTTGAACTAGCTAGCAGTGTTAATGATTCAGAAGTTTGATAATGAAGAGAAGATTTTTTTTTTGTTCTCTCTACGTATTCAGTCTGGGATGCAATCTGACTATAATAATTGATGGAATAGCTTCTCAAACTGTGTATTGACAAATACGCTCAATTTCAAGATGAGAATATCTCAGCATGTGGAGTTTAATGACTAACTTTTTTTTTCCTCTGTTGGCTCAGTAGGAAAGCTAAGAAGGGGAAAGGGAAAGCAGGTATCGTGTTTGAAAATAAATATATCTTCTAGCACAGATATTTCCAATGAAATGACAAGACTGAGTTTTACCCAGCTGTTCAGATGTAATAGTTCAACAGAATGAGAAATGAGTTAATAATAAATAAATAAATAAATAATATTTTTCCATGTCTCTCTGCAACTTTAGCTCTTCTTATATACACAGTGAATCTTGTCTGTCTTGAATTGTAAGGAAGACTGGACCATGAACTTTGATGCTCTACTGCCAGCATATAAATATATAATAAATATTTAAACTTTGAGCTTTGTAAAATTCTTAAGGGGCTCCTGAACACAAAGATGACAGTGTGGGCTATTGAAAAACTCTTTATTTCCTAAATGTATTTGGTAAGAGCAGTAATACTATAAAGAAAAGTAAAATCAATATGAATGACAGTACCATCAAATAATGTTTTGCAAGATATCAGAATATTAGTTAAGGGTTTTAGTTCAATAATTTTTGATTCACAGATGCGTTTTTCCAACTTAAATATAAAAACCATGCCCATGTTCCATAGCAGTTTGTGGCAATGAGCTACATGATTTATGCTAAGAATATATCTAGGTTTTTTGAAAACAGGGAATGTTTTATGTAATAAGAAATTTTTCAATAAAATAGTGGCTGAATTAAGAAATCTGGGAACTATATTTGACAGACAGGAAAAAATATTTAATATGTTCAGGAAAGTTTGTTACTGGAGATTCATTTTATGAGTGATTTCAAGTTTTTTGGGGTCCAAAATGCTCCATTTGTTGAAGGAGAGAACAAGGACATACTATTTATCTATGTTTAAATTCATGAAAATAAGACCTAAGATATTCTGTATAAATCATGGTAAACTGGCAGGGTGAAAATCACAGAGAGTATTTTTCAGATCATTCTGCTTCAGACTGATCATTAAGCTGACACACATTTCATTTCAAGTTTGTATTTTTAAATACTTACAACAGCTGTGTGGTAGAGATTTATGGATTCTAATTTTCACTGTATTGTGAATAACGAGCATTGAATATTTAATATTTTTGTATATCATCCTCCATCGTACTTCATAAGGGTAAAAAAGAGAGAAATACAGACTTTTTCATTTTCAGTCTTTATTTCCATCAAAAATCTGATGAGTATTCAAGAAGTGATGGGTGTTTAAAAAAAAAAAAGTACAACCAAGTAAACGTCGAAAGTTGGCTGCTGTTTTCCAGTAAAAGTGAAACCAGATTTTCAGTAAAACTTATCCTACTCTGAGATGCATTTATTCACCACTAATATAATAAATGTATTAAAACTAAGTAATACATTGGCATACATAATGATAAATGAGATATACTTTGAAATTGTCCTACAAACAAAAAAATCACACTCAACCAAAAAGAAAAAATAAACAACAACAAAACAAAACAAACAAACAAAAAAAAAAAAAACAACAAAGAAAAAGTGGGATGAAAGCATGAACTAGCATAGAGATCTTAATATTTTTTACCTGGCTACTTCATTTCTTCAAGGTGTAGCACAAGGTTTTAATTTATTGTGTACTCTGCCTGTTTCTAAAATGCTGTACTCCTGGTTAACCTTATATAAAATGCTACTAGATAAAAGTAAAACAAGTTAAATGTGTCAATTATAACAAGTAAAAAGCAACCAACAGAGAGGAAGGACTGTTTGGAATGGACATATAATCCAGCATTTTTTCTGATCAGCATACTTTTTCCTTATTCTTTAATTACTTTGTTATTATGATCTGGGAGGGGGGAGGGAGGAGAGAGAAGAAAAAAAAATAATTAAAAAAACCAAAAAACAAGAAAACAAATAAAAAAAACCATAATTTTTACGCATTATGTTTTCTGTGTTCAGTATTAGAGCTCAGAACATCCTTTCCCTGAAGAAAAACAGAACATAAGTAGGTAAAATAAGTGAAATAAATGAGCTTTCTAGTTTATGTGTTTGATGTTTATTAGGTACAATAATGCAACCAATAAGTGCAGATATATAAATGTGGTGAATGTAGATATTTCTTGGGAGATTTAAACAAACCAGCTATATATGTGTCATTTATTTCAGTCATTTATTTCAGAATGGCATGGCAGCTTTATTTAGAAGAGTATTACAGGAACAAGCTTGACTGTCTTCTTATTGCATTGATTATGAAGGCTAAAAAAAGTTAAAATGTTAATGAAAGTTAAAATGTAATCACAGCTACATCACAATTTGAAATTTTGATTTGAAGGGATAAGAAGGCTGTCATGTTGTAACGAGGACTTCTGAAAAACAGGGAAAAAAATCTTTTATTTGTATTGAAAATTTGTCGAAATAAGAAAGTGGAATCTTTAAAAGTAAAATGTGCACAGTTCCAGTAAAAAAGATTAGGCAAGAAATATGAGCTCCTTCAATATCATGCAACAAAACAATGCTACACACAAATAGTGTTATTCTAAAAGAACTAGTTTTGACAATACATATTCAGAGCTAAAAGAAATCACATTTCACTGGCACCTGAAACAGAAATTAGGATTAAAACTACTTCCATCAAACAGTATACAGAGACACATTAAAAATCTTCTAGCCAATAGTATCCAATCTAAACAAATTCCATAAAAAACTGGACAGGATAGGGAACTGAATTCTAGTTGTCCATGTTTCATGGACTGTCAGACAAGACATCAAGAGCAAGATATTGATCTTGCTGGACTGAGGTGACCCAGGAAATAAGTGTGTATTCATAGCAAACAATATTGTAAATTTATAGAGAATTTTGCTTCTTCCAATTAAAACCAAGTAAAATAAATCATGCTATTTCTAAAATCATATTTTAGTAAATCATACCAGTTTTTTCTTACCTAAATTTTCCACTTTGTTGACCCATAATACTAATACAATACAATACTGATATTACTAAGTCAACAAGGGATCATATTTTATACTTTAAAAATACTGGTATTATATCTAATGCTCATTTAAAATATATGATACAAGAATCTGAAATTAAATACAGAATTTAGGGAAAATATGGCTTAATAAAGATGAAAAGACAAAGTATTTGGGAGTATCATTTATCAGACGATGAATCCCATCTTGCTTCAGAGATTGCATATTTTGCTGTGACCTTCATTTGCTATTTCTACTTTGTGTTAAAATTACCTTTGGGCTTTGGTACAAAAATTTTGTAGTGTAAGTTTGGCACCAAATAAAAACGCTGAGAAAAGGTGATGGAACAATCAAGAGTCATTAATGATGAATGACTAGTGGCCCTGAATATATGGGTTTTCAACCAGGCTGTTGACTTTGACTGATATTGAGTATAAAAGTCAGGGGTTGAAGTAGAGCCTTTGATTTCCCCAGTGGAAACATTTAGGGATATTGCTTTCTAAACAAGGGATGTATCACTATGACTTGGAGGAAAAAGAGATCAAGATTCTGAAGAGCAATCAGCTCTGCTAATAATTTAGATTTTTTTCCTAGGCCTTTTACTTTCTGGTACCATAAAAGGTGAAAGCCTGAGAGATTAGGAGATGCTCTTATAGGTCTGCTCTCACTGTCTCTCTATTAATCGTACACAAAGACTTTAAGTAGAACTGAAATCTCTGGGAAAAATAATTCTGAGCTGTGCAAGGCTCTGGAGGGGTGCAGACCCCTCTTGAGGTTTAAGATTGCTTAGAATTTAGAGGACTTACACCTGCTGAGGAATGGGAGAGAAGCTGACAAATTGACAAACACAAACTCAAAACTGCAGAAAACCAGGAGAGGAAGATAGTGATGTCATAAACATTAAACTTGTCTTACCAGGAGTTTGGATTGTTCACATTTAGCCATGGAGGCTTCTCTCCTTTGCTTTTCTCAGAAAGACTGCTCAGAGATCCTTCATCAATGGGAAAGACTAAAAAGAATATCAGAAAAGTAGAGCAGCAGTAAGATAGCATGGTCTGTATATTATGTTTTTAATTGCATTATTATTTCTGTCTGCTTTTTAAAATTATTTTAATGGAGGATTAGGGATTTCTGATCTATACATTTGATTTTAACTGAAATACCCATAGTTTTTTCTTCAATTGGACTAGCAATAAGTTATTGTATCCATAAATTGTGTTGTTTATTCGCCCACAAAAAATTTTATCCTAACAACTCAAGAAAATGTAACTTAATTCTATGGTAGTATCTCAGAATCGTTTTATTTCCTATGGTTTTGTGTGCCTCATTCCATAGAATGAAGTACCATAAATTAAATTAGCTGTGTGAGTTACGACTTTTTTTCATTAATGGTCTCAAATATGTTAAATATACAAAATATTTATGCTGAATATATCAGCTAGAAGAATTCTGTATCCTTTGATGGGACTCTTCCAATCAAAATCCAAGGGAACATGCAATGATAAAATAATTTGTATAATTTTCAGTATAATTTGCTCACTACTGCCTCATTTAAATTCCTGGAGTGTTCTATGAAGCCTGTGAGATATGTTAATGCAGATAGAGCACATCATGCACTGAAAAGGCTGAAATTATGGCAGAGTGAAAAACAACTAAGACAAAAGTGGAGCTCAATCTTCTCAGTATTCTCCATTATTTAGGGATTCTTTTCAAAATCTGTTTTCAACTCAGGATTTCAGGAAATCACAATGATGCAACTGGGCTGATGCTGTAGCTTAATTAATTACCAGATTTTTTCTTCTCTGTTTATCAGTTTGAAACCTCTTAATGTGTAAATTTATAATTAAATCTCTTTTCTCAGAAAATACCCAGGAAAAAATATATCCAAATTGCTTGCCAAGTTAAAAAAGACCAAAAAACTAAATGTAAGAAAGTTTCTTTTAAGATGATTCCATCTCTTACTCAGATGGATTTGTTTACTCAGATGGTTTTAGTTTATTATGTAAATTTGAAATTATTTAACCTATTATTCTTTCCAAAAAAACCCAAAAACCTGTGTTTTCTGAAACCACTGACTTCAAAATGGGGAGGAAATACAGCTATTGAAATAGATGTTTAACCAAAGCAAGTCTTACCTAACATAGAAACATTCTTAATAATGATTTGCTAATCCTTTCCAATTCCCAGCAGGTATCTGAAAAATGTAAATAGCACAGTAATACAACAGTGATATTAATTTTGTATGGAGTGGCACAGCATGAATCCTACTTCCCATGTAAGTCCTAGGTATTCTTATAATCCATCAACCAATGCAGCATAAGGATTCTCCCAGGTTTATTTTAATATTAAACTATGTTTTGCCAAAAAAAATTTGCATTACACTGCTAGTGAGATGTCTTCTATGCTTTTTCCCCTATTTTGTATATATCATATTTTCTGTATCTCTTTGAGAATATCTGTGTCTCAAAGAAGACAGAATTTAAATATTAAATAAGTAAGTTTTCAGTACAGCTGCTGACTACTTCTAATTAATTTTTTAAAAATATTTCTCACAGTTTATATTGTATTTAATGTCCAAATTTTCCATAAGATTTTTATGAATTCTTAAAAAATGCAGTTTACTCTAAGAAAATTCATGATCCCATGTTGGATTAAATAAAAGAAAGTAGACAGAAATCACTTCTTAAAGTACAAGTTTTATCAATGTATCATAAAGAGACAATATACATGTTATCTGTTACGTTGATTTTTCATAATATCCACTAATCTGTAAGACATCCAAAATTTTCTACCTACCATAAAAGGTAAGAATTTCTACCTACTATAAAAGATAAAAATTAAAAATATTTTAGTGAATATCTCCTGGGTTATAAAATATTTTTTTTTCACATTTAAGGTCACATGTACTCTAAAAGGAAAATGTTCCTATATTGAAGTCAAAGGTAGACTCAAGTCCTTCAGACTATACCTGTCAGAAGCTAAAAATATTGATTTTATTACACATAATAGAAATATTGCTTCTCCTTGAAAAAAACCATAATAAAATAGTTCTGTAATTTACACATTAATCTCTCTGTTTAAATAGTGTTTCAGTAAATGCATCATCACTACTTGTCCATTTAGTTAAAAGAATATCTCAAACATGAAGTGGCATTTAATTTTTCTCTTGCCTGTTATCTTGCACATTTTAGGAAATCATCATTAAAGGATTCTTCATTGAAGAGAGACTGAAATTTTATAATAATTTGAATACTTTTTTCAGTCTTCTCCTGTACCAGTAAGTCTGATGGTTTACAGTTTTGTCAAACAACATGTATGCATTTTACCTGAATGAATGATCAGCACTGTTTACATGGATGCTCAGAGTACTATATGTTTATTATTTTTAATTATAACTTGTTTTTTATTGGAAGATCATATTTCTCTTCTATTTGCTAACTGAACAAATTTTCTCGCCGGTGTTTTCTTGCACATTGCTTACACATTCATTTTTATTTTTAATTGATAACATAGCTTCAAAAGATCATGGTTTGTTTTTTTTTCATATTAAGTCATTGAATATGATGGTGTTTTAGGTTTTCTTTTTCAGTATCTTTCTCATTAGGTCTTTCTCTGCTATTAAACAGAAGATGGAAAAAAGATGGAAGGGTACTTCAAAGTTTATGGTGC
Organism: Poecile atricapillus; assembly: GCF_030490865.1. NCBI lineage: Eukaryota > Metazoa > Chordata > Aves > Passeriformes > Paridae > Poecile > Poecile atricapillus. The sequence goes on along the minus strand of NC_081249.1, from coordinate 54,800,104 downwards.
AGATACTTTTACATCTATTAACCTGAAAGACTGTTTTGTATCAGAATTGTTGAGGAAAAAAAATAGCTACTGAGATTCAAAGGAAAACTGAGACATGAGTTAACAATTAAGAAGCATTGAAAGTATGAAGTCCAGTGCATGAACTTTACTCGCTGATTTTCTTCTATTTATCAGCAGAGAAGCACCCAAGACTTTGGAAAATGTTCCAGGTGGAAAGGTTTAATAATATAAAAGTGCCTGATGGATTAAGTAGAACAAGACAGAAATATCTAGTTTTCAAGGACATTAAAGAAGTTGATTTATATTTAGGCAGTTTATTTAACATTTCTTAGCAATAAGATTTGAGCTCTTTATTTACAGAATTATCCCATCCTGTCTTATAATTTTTGTGTACAAATTAAACATTGCTTTGGGGATTAAGAGTTACTGATGTATTTTTTAGTGTAAAATAAACACAAGAAAATACATTTGTGAGACAGATTTACAAGAGCTCTATTTTAAGATGTACATAAATTGGGAGTTGTTTCACATGTTTATGCTTTTACTTGTATAATGAGAATTGTTTTCACCTACCTAATAAATATTTAAACTTAACTGGCCAAAATGTATGAATACAAAATACGTAACATATTTTAATTCTGTTTTTAGTGCTTTGTCAAAACATTAGTTTTCAAACCTACTTATTTTGTCTGATGTAAAGGAGAAGGGATTACAGAAATGTGATCACTCCTTCAAGGTACTGCTATAGAGGTGAAAGGCATTCAACATTAGAAATATATGGGGAGTGAAAAGGAAAAAAATTCTACTCTTCAGCTAACAAGTTGTTGCACAACATGCAAACAGTGCTTTGAAAAAATCAGTGAAATAATATAACCAAAAGAATAACAAGATGCATAGTATAATAAAAGACATGAATCCAAGAAGGATAATAGTAATGAAAATTAAAAATTTGCTTACAGTGAATAATATTTACAAATTCTCTACCTTCTTCAACATTTTGCATCAATACTTCTGGTAAGGGTTGTACCAGAGGGATGATTTCAAGTATAAATTAGCAGGTTTTTTTATTAATTTCAGCAGTAGCTCAGTGGGTCAGCCTGTGTGTGCAGAAGAAATGTCCCATGCATATAATTTATTTATTATTTTTCAGACCAAGCTGTGTAATTGTGTCCAGACATGTAGAATTTCCAATGCACCTTGAATACAAAGACAAATAAATATAAGCTAATGAGACTTCTACATATAGAATTTCAAGGTGTACAATGATGTTCTTACAAAAGTAACTATTTCATGGGGCAGATAAATAATACAGGGTCCTTTAAAAAATCCTTAGATATATTTTTTCAAGCTAAATATGAGTAATTTGTTATCAAAAACTATGCCATCTGGTACATATAGAATAATTTGTCATTTTGTTACTAAGAAAATGTTCAGTTTGGGGGGCTGTCAATCATGCCTTTTAAAATTTGATTGAAATGTTATTTTGAAAAAAATGAGACATTTTTAGAACACTTTAATATGAAATAAACTCAATTCTTCCTGAATTTGCAAGAAAAGGTGATTGCTTCCTTTTGCATACTTTTCATAAACAAGTACATAATGCATAAAACATAAAGATGATTAAACCTGATAATTTTACACTCAGAAAAATATATCATAATTTTATGTTTCAATAGGGAAAAGGGCTACAATATTTTACAGTTTTTGTTCTGAAGTGGCTGGAGTAGTGTCTAGTGGTTAGATTCTGCAGTGCTAATGTCTGAAGATGTTGGAAAAAAGCAAAGTGAATCTCTTCTATCTAAAGAAGGATTAACTGTGTCTCTACCTAAATATGGAAGAGCTAAACGTAAGTAGAAAGAAGAATGGAACAAGCAGTATTGTGACTTTCCACACCTTCTTAAAGAGAATTTCAGGTAGCTTTCATTAACTTCCATGTCTACTTTAAGGCATAGATGCACTGTCCCTCATTTGCACCTCATAACGTGTGGTTTTGGGCACCACAACATGGAAATGACATTGAGCAATTAGAGAGCATCCAAAGGAGGGCCACGAGGATGGTGGAGGATCTGGAGGGGCAGCCTTATGAGGAGTGGCTGAGGTCTGTTCAGCCTGGAGAAGAGAAGACTGAGGGGAGAACTCATTGCAGTCTACAACATCCTCACCAGAAAGCAGAGGGGCAGGGACTCTTTGGTGATCAGTGACAGGACTCAAGGAAATGGCATGAACCTGAGCCAGGGGAGGTTTAGGATGGATATCAGGAGGTCATTTGTCCAGAGGATGTCTGGGCACTGGAACAGGTTCCCAGAAAAGTGGTCACAGCACCAGCCTGACAGAGCTCAAGAAGTGTTTGGACAGTGCTCTCAGGCACAGGGAGTGACTCTTGGGATGTCCTGCCCAGGGCCAGGAATTGGACTTGATGCTCTCGATGGATCTTTTCCAACACACCATATTCTATGATTCTATGTTTCTACAGCTCCCCCTTCCTCCTTCTTACTCCCACTTTATATACAGAGCATGATGCCATATGGTCTGGAATATCCCTTTGGTCACTTTGGGTGACCTGTCCCAGCTGTGTCTCCTGCCAACCTCTTGTGCACCCTCAACTTCCTTGCCAGAATGGCAGTATGAAAGGCAGAAAGGGTCTTGATTCTGTTTAAGCCCTGCTCAGAAATAACAAAAAATCTTTGTTTTATCAATACTATTTTCAGCACAAGTCCAAACACATGGCCCCATAGTAGTCACTGTGAACAAGCTAAAACCAGCACACGGGGGAAAGCTGGAAATTATTATATTAACCATTGATGCCTCCTTGATACATTCACAGTTTTTGGACTGAGGCATTTTGTTCTTTTCTCAGCTGATAGTATTACTATGCACATCAATATCCATCCACTAGGATTGTCCATTTATTGATATTAGTACAACATCCTTTGTCCACGTGTCCTTTGCACGCAATAAAGGCCCGGTTACATGCAAAATAATATCCTGGACTTTTGTTCACAGCTGTGCTAGGTGTCCCTGTGATCCCTGAGTTACCAGTAGGAGGAAGAAATGCTCTTCATCTGCCTCCACTTGAACACCTTTCACATCCATCCTAACAATGCACAGGTATTTCTCTACAGTTCCAGGACATGCAGCATATGAGATTATGCTGGGAGATGCCTTCCTCTGCCACTGTGAGGGTTTTAATTTGAGTGATAGGATGTTGTTTTGGGGGGGATAAAGGAGAAGGATGTTCCACTTTCATTCTGAGTTGGGGTACATATTGTTATCTGGTTTTATAAAAAGACCTTGCTGGCTTCTTTTAGACTGGCTTGATATTTAGACTGGTTCTTTGAGTTTCCCGTGCTATTTTTCTCCCTTTCCTAATTTTCTTGTAGTCCCCTTCTTGAAAGTAGCTATAAACTTCCTATTTTTCTTCTGGTTTTTCTTTTGCCTACTTTCTTCTGCTACAATCCTAAAGTTAAGTTTGTTGTGTTTATTACACTATTATTCTGCTAATATTTCTTGTACTGAATCCTGGGTGTTATTACCAGAGTCCAGATAAGAATGGCATCATTACCTATGGGTTCCAAGACTAGTTCTAGAACACAGCTTATCTGCATCTCTAGTTGGAAAGACATTAGTCCAGCCCATGTGTGGCTAGCTCGAACTCTTTCTGCTACTCTTACTAATTTTGAAGCTTTCCTAATATCACTTAATGTTTCCTGAGCATAATAGTCACCCTGCTTAGGGTGTTGATAGCTCAGCCTAAGTACTTTTGAGGCAATGCCACCCACAAAGATTCTGAAGTGCTTCTTTTTTTCCTGTAACATCCTTTATGTACAGTACTATTCCCTACCCTGTAATCCCTATTGCATCACTTCTATAAAGATGGCAGTCTGGTAATACTATAACACAATGATTATCTTCCTTTTAGCAGGAACTTCCTTTTAGCAAGAACTGTGGTTACCCATCTTATTTTTTAGGCCTTTAACTTCAGTGAAGGAGACTCATCAGACTTCTCTCTGTTATGCCACTTAATATTGTTCATGCTAGTCGACGGCATTGCAGTCTAATTTTGTTTGTGATATTTATTGTTATTTTGCTGTTTATTTCCATCCTGACCTTTTCAGATTTGTATTTAATATTGTTCTTTTACTATCCTTCAATCCATACACCTTATTCTCTAAATTAAGGACATTACTATTTTTCTGCTGAAGCTGTCCCTACTTAAGTTTATAGATATAATTTGCAAATGCCTTTGAAATAGTAAAATATACATGGTACACCTGATTTATCCCTATCATAGGATTTTTCAGAAAAAAAATTTAGTTCAGTGAGGCAATATTATGCTCTATATTATACTTATATTGAACTGTTCTATTTGATTGCATACTGAGGTATGAAACTGCAATAGGTTATATGACATTTACAATATAATTGGAAATTTGAACCAATAAAAGAATAAATTTATTATTTTCCTCTGCACACACTATGCACACACATGCACAACATTGTGCATACATTCTCACAATTACAATGGCAATAAAACCATTGCAAGAAAAATTAATTGCAAGAAAAAAATCTTCCTCACTTTTTTTTTTTTTTGGGTGCAAAATTGTTGGGTTATTAACATTCAGTCAATTTAATACCATGACTGGCTAAAGCTTCCTTTTAATGACAGCAATAATACTACAGGTCTGCTGATAAAAATTTAATTAGAAGTTAAAGTCCCAGTAAAAAATAAGCATAAGAAGCACATAGTTTTAAGCTGATATCCCATGTGTTGTTAAAAAATTTTAAATTTTTTTGCAGGGAATAGCTAACAAATTGTTACTATTGTCTTCATAATATTGCATGGGAAAACTCTTTAGCTGACTAGTAACTTTCAGCAGTGAATGAGCTTGCATAAAATAAAGCTGAATGAAAACAGGTAAGGATTCTTCAATGTATAGAAATATAAATATTTTGATATACTGTATTTATACATAAGTGCAATGAGAGAAGAATGCATTAGATTTCTGTCAGAATAGATCATTACAAACATGACTTCATAGTTCCTCCATAATCCAGAAAAAAATCCAAAAATTATTCTTGAATTAAATAAAATGCCTGTAACTTATCAACAGACCCCTCCTCTCCATTAAGTAAATATTTATTTTCCATCTAATAATAATTCACTCCAAAAAAGTAGGTTTCATAAGGAAAAAAAGTCTTTTTGAGAAATAAATATTACACTGGAATATTTTCTAGCTCTGCCAGTTGACCACAGCCCTTGTAGGGGAAATTATGAAAACAATGTCTTCACAATAAGACTCTTTTTTCAATGTAAGAAGTGTATAATGATGTGCATAGTGTACAACCTTTTGTTGGAGATTGTATCTTATCTATCATAGCATTTTTAGTGTTACTTGTTTGCAACTTATATAGTTATAATACTGAGATAAATACCTTGTACAAATTTTTTGTACTTTTTAAAAGAAATACTCTGAGTACTTGCTTACTAACAACAATGTATAAGACATAAAATGTCACCCAGGCTTTCTTTCTTTAATTCCCCAGCAGCAAATGTAAGCATAAATTGTCTCACCAAATAATAAGCTCAGGATCCCATACTGAAAAGGAAGAAAACTTACTTTAAGTAACTACATATATATGGAAAATTACTCCAGAAATGAGAGTGTAATAGGTATTCTACACACAGTCTGGAAAGGTTTGAATCAAATTAATATTAAACAATTTATTTTGCTTCCAAAAGGTGGTGTTTCTGAAGTCGAATTTCCCTGCTTTCCTAGAAATGTCAGTTAAGTTATATTCTCACCAAGTTCAGCATGCTTAATGAATTCCTTGGGGAAGCCAGAATATCTGTAGCACAATTAACTTCCCATTCTTATGTAAATGAGGAGTTTCAATGTCCCTGATGGAAGTCTGCTTTTGGCTACAGTTAGCAAGTGTATGCCATTAAATGACACATGGAGCCTTGAGCTGAAATTTAGACTTCACTAATTTGTGCTGTGACATGTGCAAAGCTGCTTTAGAGGAATGTGAAACACAATTTTTTAAATGTACCTGATGAAATGGGGATTATTACCCCTGGCTAGACTGTAGTCAGCAGTCTGATTTCCTTTGTTTTCCCCTGGTCTTAACAGAACAAGAACACTGATGCTTTCTTCACTCTTTTTATATTCCTTATAATATTTTTGGTTGTATTTCTTTATTATAATTATCCAGTTGAGATTATTAATTTAAGATAGAAAGACTGCAATAAAGTGAGATTGCATTTTAGGTTGCATGTATGCATTTGGGTTCATGCAATGAAAGTTAATATTGAAAAGAGAAATAAACTCCAACTCAGGTAGATGGGCTTCATGTAGCTTGTAAAGGAAAATAAAATCACATAAATAAATTTAATCACCTGACTGAGATAGAACAGTGAGAAAATAATATCCAAAATGAAAAGGGAATGTTACTGAATAGTTCAAGCTTTATTATTTCTAGTAAAGCTCTTTGAGATCTCTGCATGAAAGGCATTGTGTAAATGCAAAGTAATATTGTCTCAGAGGAAAAAAAAAAAGTCAGTTCTAAAACACTGAAATACAATCAGATTGAACCTGTAAATACAAAATGGGGTCTGGCTGAGTATTTGTATCTAACAAGGTTAGGAAAATTCCTAAATCCAAGTTGGGTTCATCAAACTTGTCAATTGGGACAAGGGAAAAGCAGAAACAAAATGTACATAGACACAGACATAGACACGGACCTCAAAAAAAACCCAAAAAACCCCCCCAAAAAAACCCCAAAACCCAATCAAACAAAAAAAGACAAACAAACAAAAACAAACACCTTATGGAGACAATGTCAAGACACAAACTTTGTTCACTCAATGACACCTTGTACACTCATTCAAGGACAATGCATATACTACAAACACCTCTTCCAGGATGTTCATCATGGACTTGGCAAGCAGGAAGATTAAAAAAGGGGAGACTATTACTGGAATTAATAAAATTGCACAGACCTATTAAGGGAAATGCAGGGGAAGGGAAAGAAGAAAGGAGCAATTGGAGGGGGTGTGAGAGAAAGTGGTATAAATGGGGCTGGTCATGTGTAAAATGAGGCCAGTCCGCACATGTCTGTCTGAGCCTTATGCTTGATCACTGCAGTCAGTCCTAAATTCTTATATATTCTTATTCAGTCTGAGTTCTCTATATATGTGCTGTTGAAGGCAGGGTCCTGTCTGTGGCCATTTGAGTAGCCACAGCTGTGACTGTGACAACATCCTCTTAGTGTGTCTGTGAGTCTCTGGGATACACGTTCAGCTTCATTAGTGTTTGAACCTGTAAATTGGAAGCAGCATCCCTCAGCCTGAACAGAGATCCCAGCAGGGATCATTGGTACTGGAATGAGCCACAGTTGCCAGACAGGAGAGTTCTGGGTCAGAGACCAGAGGAGTTATCGCTTGAATCATACACAAAACATTAAAATGCCTTAGTTAAAATGCCTATTAAAAACTAAGTTACTCCTGTCTGCTTAACTTTAGCAATGCAATTCAAATGGGAATCTCTTTAGTTGTCTCTAGTCAATTTGTATTTCTACTTTCACAAGAAAACATATTCTCTGCAAACACTCCAGCTCTGAAGTTTTTCCCTCTCAATATTTTGTGATTCTCACAATAAGCTCTCTTCTGAATAAGAAGGAAGGGAGAAGGAAATCATTCCTGATTTTACTAATGCTACAGTGGATGGAATACTTCCTTAAGAAGGGAAATGCTTATATAGAAACAATTCTCAGATCAAGCAAGGGGAAAGCAAAGAGAAACATACACAAGATAATCACACCATTACAGGAAGAGTAATACAGTAAATATGTTTCAAGAAGTAGAGAAGATATGATTCTTACCTAATGGGATTAATGATGTCAAGGACATATGGCAGTAAAAAACCCCAACCAACCTTTATATGCTCCACTACTAGACAAGAAAGTATGCTCAAAACCTAGTCAATTTTCTGAATTCTAATATTTAAATATACACATGGTCATCATAAATGTACACACACACAGAGTGAGCTACATTTAATTTTGAGAGTTAAAGAAGAGATAGATAAGTACACCTTGGACCTGTCAAGCTCCATTTCCCTAAAACCCATGTGTTAATTGCTTTCTCTTCAAGAATTAAACACTTTCCTGAACCATACAGACACAACTACTAAACCAAAGCTACACTTCCTCTAATCTGTTCTACTTTCATCTTCATGCTTATATTTTTTACTCCGTAATGGTGTCATGGCATGTGGAAAATATGGAATCCAAACATCTTCATCTGGAAATGACTTAAAATCTATACTTACAATTTTATTGATTATTTATTTATTTATTTATTTATTTATTTATTTATTCTGGTAAAGGATTAAACTCTGGACAGACATGTATCAGGGGCACAACTATTGCCATTAGTTATATCTGATTCCCATCCTTATATTTTACTCCAGGAGAATTAATTATGTAAATTAATATTTACAAAAAGAGAGCTCTAGATTGATACTATTTCTTTCAGAAGAAATGTGGCTGATATGAGACATGGTAGAACTACCACTCATAAAGCTTTAATTATGGATGGTTTTGAGAGCATAGAGCAACCCTGCTATTTTCTGGTTTGAGTTGTAGTTTTTTAATATGAAATTATCTAACAAAAATAGATGATGTTTCAGGCTTTTATCCTCTATTTTTATGATTGCAGGATACCCTATCATCTTCGGGAAAACTATTGGAAGCTGAATAATAGCAAGTATTAATCTCCTGAATCTTCTTTCTTGACTATGGCTCTTGTTTATATATAATGCAAGTGCAGCTATTTGAATACTTAATAATAAATTGCTGCTGTTAATAATAAATAGCTGTTGCAGCTATCCAACTTTGTCTTCTATTTTTTTCACACAGAGACATTGTGTAAAGTGAAATTCCCTAGCCTCATAATGTTTTGAATCCTTTGAATATTTTGTCACTGCCACTTGTCTGAAAACAATCTTGTTTTAATAGATAAACATATGTTGTTGAGATACAGTAAAAGGAGAAATTCAGCAGGAAATATTGAGGGTTAGCATGTAGGTATGTATTTCTTCAGGGCAACACTGAAGAAATGTCATGACCATATATTCTCCATATACTCTTCCTTAAAGTTTTTATGTTGTTATTGCATGTTGTGTGCATGATAGAACATGAGATCAAAAAACCCACCTCTATCTTCCACTTAAATTAATGAGAAAAAGCAGCTTGGAAAAAATAGTGTCACATGACAAAAGCAGAGCAATGAATGATGTCATTGATATATTTGACGAAGTCCTTCTTCTTACCCTTGACATCCTTAGCCAGATTTCATTCCAAATATGCCTTGCCCTTCCTTGTTGGAAAAGTAAGACTGTGCTTAGAATAATGCCTTAGTTTCAGCTTCAGGCTATGTGTCAGAAAGCACGAAATCTTCCTAGTGGCAAAAGAAATCATCAAGAAAAACAATGATTCTAACCCTGACATTACAGTTCTCCAGAGACAAGATATAACATGGCTTGGGGCACTGCTCTGAAGGCAGCACATTTTTTTTTATCAGTCACACTAATGAAGAATGCAAGTACAAGTCTGAAATGCAGCTAAGCATTGCTACACCTAATTTGCTTTGTTGGTAGAAGCCTAAATTACTACTCCAGGCTCTACTCAGAGACCTTATGAAGGATGCAGAGCCTGGCTATGGCTACTTAGTGGTAATGTAGATGTCTATTCTATGCTTTTCAGATAGTTTTTCCACTTGGCAAAATGAGGATGAAAAATGATAATAAGGACAGGGCTGTGGAGAAGGATGACCTGTATTTCCACAATACTGGGGCACTTGGATGGAAATTAATGTAAGAGTAGAAGTCAATCAAAGTTTGTTGTTTTTTTGAAAATTATTACTTTTTAGTATAAAGAGGTTATTCCCTCAAAATCACTATTTAGACTCAAATTTCACCTAAACTTTAATAAAGGGCTGAGAACAGAATATCATGCAGATTTCTATTATTACAGAGAAAAACATTTATAGTACTTACAGTTATGCCTAACATGAACTAAATCTCAGTAATTGAAGGATGAAGTTACTAACACACAGCTGCCTCTAAAATTTAAAACGTAATTAAAAATTAATTGCACAAATCCACAGTAAAGTGATTCTTCCAGTGTCCTAGGTTGTTCTTAGGTGAGATGCTTACCTGGTAGTCTTTGAAATAATCTTTGAGGAAGTGTATAGTAGGTGAAAAATTTATAACTTTCCATTATTTTAAAAAATATTGTGACACAACGATATGAATAATAAATATATTTAAAATACTAAGTAATCTCCCACTCTAAACCAGAATTAATATCTCCTCTACTGTATCACAGAAATAAATAAATAACCTCAGTTTGTTATGCTATTCAAAGCAACATGAGTCACCTCTCATAAATATTTTAGGGGAATTTTAGCTTCTTCCTGAAGCTATTAAATGTATATATTTATTTATTTTATATTTTGGCTTCTAATTGAATTACCAAGTTTCTGTCATCAACAAGCAGACAAAAAAGACACATAAAAGACAGTTGTAATTGGAGCTATAGGAAAAAACTTGTGTTGTGTCATGAGGGGCCTACATTTCTCAATTTCTTTTGTGTGAGCTTCAGTAGAAATTATGTATATATTGGCATTGGACTTTCTTATCATCTATTCTCATCAATAGGATTAGATACTTACTTCATTAATCACAGAAATGAATGATGACAGCCTTGTATTTAGTTCAGTAAGATGAAGAAATAGAAATACTGGAAAATATTTGTGGTTTTGTTTGTGTGTGTTTTGTGATTTAATGTTGTTGGTTTTCATGTGTATGTGGGATTTTTCCTTGTTTCTCTTCTTATGGAAATATATGAAAGGGAAGGAAAGTTATATTTTTAATGTTACTGATTTATTTGGCACACATTGGTAAAAATTCAAGATAAGGTGCTTTGCTACAATATCTATATATAAAATTCAGAGTTTCTTCTATGCATTTTGTGTTCCATACCTATATTAATTGACAGATGTAAACTCTTCATATCAAGCATGGTAGTCAACATCACCCTTTTAGCCATCTAGAATACCAGAATTATAAGGAAAATATTTCTTCCATGTCAATATGGAATAACTGGAGTGGACAGGCGATGTTCTAAACATCTAACAAATGGTCATAATACTGTCTATTGATCTGTCATTGCTCATTTCTCTGACTTTGACTTTCACTTTATTTTAGGAAAAAGTAAAAGGAAAGTTAATCTGTATTTACTGGTAACATTCCCAGGATTTACCATCACCAAAATAAACAAAACCCATATTAGAAGAAAGAATGAAAGAATGAATGAATGAATTATTATTTCTTTTATTTCAAATAATTTTTGACATTGTTTCATCTTTTTCCAGATATACAACAGTGTTCATCCTAAGATTGCTGACATATTTGTGATTCTTATTAGGATCCAAATATAGAAAAGAAAAAAAATCTTGGAATTGAAATTGGATATCACCTGTTCATTGACTGTATTATCTCTCAGTAGTTGCAGGCACATAAAATAACACTTTTCTTTCCATATATTGTGAGATAAATATATCCAACCTGTCTCTCAAGAAATTTTTAAACTCATTTAGGGTCATGTTTATTTTAAAATTTCTCAGGTCTTAACTTCAGCTACCTATGTACTCTGAAATATATGTACTCAAGGCAGACTGGTTCTGTCCTGCCAAGTAGTCTATAAAAATGGGATAAGTAGACAAGCATTTTAGTTCAATTTAGATCCTCTAAGGCAACTCCACAAATGTGTTGTGTCAATTAAATGTATATTGTAAAAACTGTTTAGTTTCAGAGACACTGAGCCTCTGGCTCTCACCTTCCAAGACTAAACTGTTGAATAGCCAGAAAGAAGTGACTCTTCAAAAGCACCATGATTCTGTGTATTGTTGTAGAGCTATAGGAAAATGAAGCAAGAAAAAAAATAAATCAGGTACTTGTATCTCAATGATTTCTCATTAATGAGAAAGGAAGCAGATGAAAGAAAACAGAAATGGAACCAAAAGCAGTAAAAGGTTTCAATTATATGGATTAGGTTGTTCTGGGAACAAAAATGAAATTAATCTATAAGGAAGTATACTGTTTACAGAGGAATTCCATTCTCAGTACTTTGTGAACCTAAGAAAGAAAATACTTTAATCTCTAACTTTATTCACAGTAAATTTTGCATAAATTAATTCTAGTATCTTAGAAAAAAATAAAAAGAAATCTCAAAATTTCATCTTACTGCCATTTCCTGTTTATCTTCATATGCAGTAGACCATTAGACTACTGCATAATGAAGATAAACCAGAATAGACTAGAATAAAGAGCAGTAGCTGATCTTTATTCACATAGAAAAGCACAGAATGAAATCATTCACATGACAGAAATAAAGGAGTTCAGGATGGGCACATACCTGGAGTCATTAGCAAGTGATATTCTCAAGTATTGTGGTGCTTTCCATTCACAGAGTTTTGACTTGTATTTATCAGTTGTGCATTTTTCTGGAAAAGAAATGCCTTTCTATGTGCTAGCTTCAAAAAGCAGATCTTGAATTATCTGACATTTATGGATGGCAGAGGGAGGGCAGCATAGAGAAAACAAACTTCTCTTGACATTGAAAAGAGTGATGAGACTAATACAACAGTTTTTGTCTACTCTCCTTCCACCAGATGATAAACACATACTCTTAAAGCTCGATCAATAAAGCTCATCTTTCATTCAAGGGCAAAGATTGATACTCAGATTTATACTTTGAGAACATGTCTTAATTAGTTTGCCATCAGCTAACTTTTGTGTTATGCAATAGAAATAAAGAAGGGCAAAGGCTATGACCGGCCACTCAGGGCAATTGTCACTAGTAAAAAGACTATGAGAAATTAAAATGTGCAAACTGTTGGAAATAGAAACCTATAAAAATTTCACTAAGTGTATAAAAATGGACAGGGTTTAATCAGGTTGCAGGTATAACATACTGCATTATGTCAAATAAATTGACACCTTGTTGAGAAAAACACACAAGCCTTTTTAGAAAAGGAAATGAGAGCAACTCTGGATTATAATACACCAAGAACTATTATGCTATAAGAAATTTCTACTGAAAGTACAAGGTCTATAAAGATTTGACTTCATTGGATAGTACAATTGATAGTGAGTTTTCAAAGGAAACTAAAAAGACTAAGGGGCTGCAAGACATATCTTCAAAATCCTAAGAGATATATTCTTTTTATGCTTAACTCATCTTAATGTTACTGGGAGTTATGTGCACAAGTAGAAAGAAAAGACACCTCTGTATGCCAACAGTCATTTTCAGATGAGAAACAAAAAAAAGGGAAAAAATAAAAACCAGGTTATTTAAATTTTAGAGAGCACTTCAAGAAGGATTGTACAGACTATGAATCAGAACGTCTGTGCAATTCTCATCAACATAAACAGAGATGACAGTAATTCCCTGTGCACTGACAGAAATCTATTCATTACTGTTACCAAAATACATCTGTTTCCATTCAAACAATAATGCCATTCAATTCATACAATAAATTTTAGAAACTGTATAAATTTTATTCTTAACCCTTCTCTATCCAAAGTTGAAATCTAGATTCCTTCAAGTTGTTCTTTGTGTAGTAGTTGTTCAGTTTTAAGGTATATATGCTCATGATCATAAGAATCTAAGCTGTTAGATCGAAAATATGTAAGAGTGTTTAATTATATTTCTATCAATAAGGGAGATAAAAACCCAAGCAAACAGGTAAGCAGAGAAAGATTCTAATTCAGTTTATTTAGAGATGTATTTAACCCTAAATTTAACTGGTCATTTTAAAATGAAATAAATAAAATGAAATAAAATAAAATGAAATAAAATAAATCTTTCTATTTTTAGGAAACAGAAACATTTGCTATTTCCGGATCCTAGTTATTTCCTATACTGACAAGCTATTTTTTTTTTAATCCTCTATTTGTTTTTTCAGCAGTGTGTAGAGAGATTCAGTTTGCTGTTGTATGTCATTAAGATTTCATGTGTTATTCCCTCTTTAAGATTAAAAACACATAGTTTTGCTTATATGAGAGAAGGACAGGCTACGGGAAACACACAAACAATAATTTTCATTGTAAAATATTCCCTGGAGAGCTCTGTATAATGTTGTATGGGAAAGGATGTAAGAGAAAATAGATTCTTTGAAGATAATGCAACATGATTTGGAAAATATTTCTTCTCTAGCAGAAACAGCATAAAATTTTTGTTATTACACTTTTAGACAAGTTGAAGGACGTTTTCAGATTGAATAGTATCATTTCCTTCTTCTGGGTAATGGCTTCTCCAGCCCACCATGAAAGAGTAAGGCTTCTTTGCCATCAAAACCAATAGTCAGGCTCTCTCATGCAGAAGCATCCAGAAGCCCATTTTACCCACCTAATAACAAATGATTACTGTGCTTTTTAAATAATATCCGTTCCTGGACATTTTTCCCTCTTTCCAAGTCTGCTGTGATGCTTGTTGTTTGTAATAATTTCTTTCAGGGAAACACTTCTTCACCCATTTTTTTTCTTGCTTTACTTTCCAGTATTTTTCTGAGCTGTTCGGAAAGTGTAAATGCTACATAATTTTGGATCTTTGAACTGATATGAAAATAAGTATGGAGACTATTTTTCTTTCCAAAGGGCAATCATTTTAGGACTTATTTTAATGTCTTTTAAAAATTTCTTTCTTTTATTTTTTTCTCCTGCCTGTTATAAGAGACTACTACTGTATTCCAATGTTAGAAACTCAGCCCTATGAAATTCCAAAATGTGCACATTACACAATGATGTGAAATAAATGCAGAGATTATTGGTATTAATTTTGGCTATTCCAGAACTAAAATTATTCATCAGATTTGTTGTCATGTTTTTCAAAAATCTAAACATAAGTGTTAATTTGAAAGAATATCAACCATCCTCTTAAAAATGCTATAAACTTTTGCCAATATTATCAAGCAGAAAATTGAAGGTAATTTTGAAAATATATACCATAGAAATATTGTAGCAATGACATTGTAGATGAATGGAAATCAGATTTTGTCCATAGAATCTGAAGGACCATGATACATACTCTGTATTTTGTTCTTTGATCAAATAACAGAGATGCATTATGTACTAAGTAAAATAATATTTGAAAACATACTTTCAACAAAATTAAAAATGCATTAGTGTTCCTATACCCCTTATGAACTCTTCAGTCTCTAGTTTCATTTCTAGTGAAATGTAGCTCTCTTCAGTCTTTCCTTACAGTTAAGTTAAAGTATTCTGTAAAATTGTTTTCATAAAGTAATAAATAGAGATCAATGTGAAAACTGATGGAAGCTAAAGTTCCTGAGAATTGAGATTTCATGCCAAGGAGACATGAATGAGTGAGGTTGATAGCATGTTCCATAAATTACTCTGGAAAACATGTCATAGCACGGAGATGTATCTTTTAACTTGTGCTATGCAAAACAACGGATACAGGAAATGAATTTTTGTCCATAAGAACATAATTTATATCCTGATTTTTAGTTGAGTTTTTAGTTGCTTGTTTGCTTGCTTTCCAAGTGTAAAACTTTCCTTCAATGACATTTAACTGGAAATAGATTTTAATCTAGACTATGCTTATTCAAGATATGTGTTGGCCAATATATTTCTTTCTGTAAATTTCAGACCTGTAACTTCTTACAGCTCTTAATTTAGAATTTTTCAATTATCTTACTTTTGAACTGATTTGATTTATATGGAGTTTGATGGCACTCATTGCGCTGGGGAATACTTTGTTTGTGCACAGTAAATATACTTCTGATGAAAATGAAATTTCAAGGTAAATAAATATCTCCTATGGATCATTACAGACATTATTAAAATTATGTGCCAAAGTGATAAATAGCATTACAAGCTAATTTTATTTTAAGGAAAAAACCCTAATTTGTAAGTGTAGAAACAAGCAGCAGAAAAAAAAAAAAAGATCAGAAATTGGTTTCACCATTCTGTGCAAAACTACCAAACTTGAACATTAAAAAACAGTCTGAAAAAAGGAAGTAAAGGCATTCTGAACAGTTGTATTAATATAAAAATCTCCAATCATGGGGGATGTGTCTACAGCAAACAGTTTTCTTGCTTTGCAACCTACTTTTACATATAAAAGTAGAGTAGCAAAGTTTCTCTTTATATGTAAAGATCACTAAGAGCAATTCTACTGGCCACAGATTTTTCCTTATCAAGGAAGTACTTTTCTGTCTATTCTGGAAAAAAAACAAACATGAGAGGTATTTCTTATTAGGTTATGCAGATTATGCAAAACCTAGAATGTTCTTTTATCTGTATTCTGTTCATTATCAATGTGAAGAATCATAAATGGGCCATAAGAAATATACACTTTAACTAAAAGCAATGAGTAGTATATTTTTGTATATTACATTTCTCTGTTATGACTTAGAGTTCAAAATTATGTTGCAAAGAAATATAAAAGGGTTTTCCTGGTGAAGTAAACATAGTAAAGAAAAAAGGGAGAAAAAGAGCTGTAGAAATCATACATAAGAGCTCTTCTCTAAGGAATTCTAGAAGACACACAGGTGCCTTTTACCCATTGTCCCTTCACTCCTAATTCAAGATCACCTTTTATAAAATGTTTGGGGTTTTGTACTATCAGCTAAACTCTACTTCACACTATGAATTTCATAGCAATTGATAACAAACCTAAGAGGTCAGGATGATCTATAGCAGTGTTAGCATAAGGGCTTAAGATTTGTTTCCAGTGATAGTATATAATAATATGGGCCACTGGGTGCAGAAATGTATTACCTCCTAGCTCTTTGCATCAGTGTGCTAACATTTAAAGTTAAAGCAAGCTAATATTATTTAAAACCCGCTTAATGTGCCACAGTGTTTAAAAGAGCAGCAAGTCTCTTTTTGGCTCCACAGTCATGCCCCTCTCACAGTTTTTGTGCTCTTCTCTATGACCAATGACCAAATGGTTCCTGGAATTTTTGCTGCACAGAGAGTGTGCCAAGGAAAGCAGATCAGTTAATTAGGGCTCTTAGCTTTTTTGCCTGAATGTTAAGACTCAGATGGTAAGAGTTTATAAGCAGTAGAAGTTTTCTGGAAATGGTAGGAACAGCTTTGAACTTCTTTTTGCAAAAAAAAAGATATTTGGTCCAGTGTGTCATTTTGTCATGTTTTTGGAATAAATTTATTTATTTATCTGATATTTAGGTAGGTGAGAATGGCCTTCCTACCTATTACTGGTTACTAATACCTATACTTTAATAAAAGCAGTAGCAAAAGTATTTTCTTAGTTGGAAGTTTGTGCTATCTAAGGTCTGGGAAGGTCTCTCCACTCACACTGCCTTCTAATCACCTTCTTATTGTCTCTCTCTCACTTACTGAATCTTTCATGAGATATTTATGTTACCCCATGTAGTTTCTAGGTCTGTTTGACTGTCATATTCACACCTAATGTGAAATCCAGCTCAAAACAGTTCATAAACATTCACAGTGTAGAGCAAGATATCCGGGGATTTCTATGTGCTCTGAAGTTTAACCAGCAATTGGACTTTTCTCTATATGTATGGTATTTTCCAGAACGGGCAATCAAGCATGTGCTCTGGCACTCACTCATTGTCCTTGTTCCAGTGGGACAAGTGATAAAACAGCAAGAACAAGAGCAAAAAAATTCATCAGGGAAATCAGTTACCAATTACTGACTTACTTGGAAAATTTAACTTCTTCATTGCCAGTTAGCATAGACATTTAATTACTGGTTGGATATTTAGAAAGAAAGCAGACGAATATTTAAGCACTTAGGGAAAATATATTTTCTTCCCATTTCCCATTCACTCCAGACAACTCTCCTTCCACATTTCAAATTTCTACTCCCTTGTCATCAGCACAGGTTAAGCTTACTTGCCTGGCTGAGGCAATGGGCTGAGGAGATTGGGATCAGGCTGCAGTGATTTCTTTCTCCTGCTCATTATTGCTTTCTCTTTCGCTCTATGCTCATGCCTTCTGTTTTCTGTGCTGTGGGCATATCCATGGGCCACGGTCCCTTCAGGAAGCATGATGCAATATGTTCTTATCTATAGGTCACAAGTCACTTCAAGGGGTTTGCCTGTGGTAATATGTTCATTCACCTGCTGCAGTTCCTTCAGGGGTGTTATCAGCTCTACGATGAGGGAATTCCTCCTGCTATGTTACCATCTTCTATTTCCTTGTGCTGTTTAAACTCCTTAAGTATGTTTTTACAGACACCATCAGTTTCATGATAGGCTCAGATGTGTCCTTTAATAACTCCATTGGATGATGCAGAATAGGCTGTGTCTGGCATAGGGGCAGCTCCTGGTCTCTTCTCTCAGGTGTCACCTGTGCAGACCCCACCGCACTGCCAAAATCATGGATTTATACCAACCACCATCTGTTCACTTAAACACTTTAAAAGTGCAATTTGCAAGCTCATGAAAGCTCTGATATTATTGTGAAAATCCTGTTATCCTCCTTATCCAGAATGATAAAGGTGAAAATGAATGACAAAAAGGAATATGACTATTTCAAATTTCATGTGGAGTCAAACTGAGTTATAAATTCACATAAGTCCCATGGTATACCAGAGTAGAGGAACACATCAAAAGAAAATTGAACTATACAGAAGGTAGAAAATAGAAAGGTCTGCCTGGGAGGAGCATACAGACACTGCCAAAGCATGCAAGGCTGGAGTTAAGGAAGTGAAACTCAGCTGAGACTGAAAGTGGGGAGGACTGTGAAGTACAAGAAGAACTTCTGTACTTACATTGTCAACCAAGGAAGAATGAGGAGAATGTGGGCTGTAACTTGATGTGTTAGAGTCTTAGGGAGAAAAAAGAAAGGACTTTGGAAAAGCTTAAGTATTACCATGTCTTTTTTGTCTGTTTTAAATGATAATATTTGTCTTCGGGCATCCCAGGCCATCACGTCTTTAAATAGCACCTGTATGAATAAGTAATTTCCCATAGCACAGGAGCTCTTTGTCAATTTAATCTAACTATCCAGCAACAAGAAAGACAATGCAAAAAAGTACCTTCAGAGATCTCTTCCAATTTTCATGGTATTATGTCTTTCACAGCATTTGACTTCAAATCTTAAAAAGAGTGCACAAGCTTGAGATTCTGCAATTACATAAGTGGAGATACCTGCTGCAGTGCTTTATTAGTTTCCTTAAGTTGTTGGGTTTTGTTTTTTTTCTTCTGATGGAATCAATGAAAATACTTTAGAATTATGTATCTAGAGACAATAAAATGAGAGTTGTTTATAATCCAGGTCAAAGGAAATAGTTTAACCTCTGTGAAAAAACATTGTAAACTCCATTTCTTTATATAATAAAATTTGGTGTGTGGGGGAATGTGTCAATAATATAGATACGGATAAATTTGTTCAAACACCACCATTATTTACCTTCTCTATGCTACTGTAGGGAATGTAAATCCATATATACAGCTATTGGCTGTTCAGTTCTGTTGGTTACAACCCCTGCATCTCTCATTTTGGTCCTGATTGATTTGTCTCCATGGATCACAATGAAGGAAAGTAAGCCAATGAAGTCATAATGCACAGGCTATTATGAGTCAATGGTAAGACTTTGTATAGCAAACTACAGAAAGGTTGTTGCAGTGTCTTTTATCATTTTATTTCATTGTAGAGACTAAGTAGATCTATCATCTGTATGGTACTGTCAAGACTTCTGTTGGAATAGAAAAAAATAAATGCAGCATTTGTTTTCGCTTTTAGAAAACTGTCCAAGAGCAAAAGTGGTTCTAACAGATATTATGCTGAGGATTTTAAGATAAATACTGACAATAGAAAAATTTAATGCTCTCACCTTATTATCAGTGCATTTTTTAAATCCTGCTGGTGCCATTATATTTGTGTGTCAGTTAAATTTGAGCCAACCGTATTTAATCCATTTGCTTATATTTCTTGAAAGGAACATGGAGCAGGGTGGTTTTGGTATGCACTACATGCACCCTGTTTCATGACCTCTCTCATTAATCTGGGGTGAAGACACAGAATGATCAATCTTTGTGATCTCAACAGTGCAGTTTCAATTATACTGCATTATTTTATAGCCTTTCCAAAGCATCTGAAGAAGGGTAAGAAAACAAGCAAATCAAAATGTACATATGTTTTGAAGTTCATGTAATGGTTCCTGATTAATTTCATACAAACAGCAGACAACTACAGTCTATATAAACATAGTTTTACAAGACTGTATCAATTCTAAAAAAAGGTCTGAAACAGCAATTTTTCTTATAGTAAAATTTCTTGTCTTGCTCCATAGGAAACCACTAATGTGTTTTTGGGTACAGATTTAGGTCAAAAATCTGGGTCAATTGCTACAAAGCTCCTACAAATATCTATTGAGCAAAGATATCACTCACAGTCTTAAAAATTGTTATGCTTTAAGTTAGAAAGAAGATGTAAATCTTATGTAAATTGTAGACCTTTTAATTCTTTTTGAGGTTTATCATTGATATCAGAAAAATGACATAATCACAATTGTGCCATTGTCCATTATTACCACAGACAATTAAAATAAATTGAAATGCAAAAATCTCTTTTTTGTAGCAGATCTTTAGTTCAATAAGATAAGTAGCTATGTACCTTAGCCCAAAGATATAAGAATTTACATCCCTGTACTTGGAAGTGTTAGGCAAACATTGATATTTTCTAAAGAATAAAGGTTTCCTAGAAATGCAATCTTCTCTCTTATGAACTCTTTGGGTTCATAAGCTACTTCTGAAGAATCATACTGAGGTTACCAGGGGCCTTAATAGATGTGAAGAAATGAGCTCAAAGGTAGGTCATTGGTCTTCATTCTTCATTTTTCAACTTATCCTGAAGGGGACATTATACCATATTATGATATTATCATATTCATGAAAGAAAACAATGTTGTTTGATAACTTTGAAACAAAATCCTCAAAGTAAATTATGTGCATATTGAGATCCATCTTCTGCTCTCTGAAACTTATATACTTGCTGTTATATTTGTGGTTAACACAATCCATCCAGTTACATAATGAAATATAATTAAAATGTCTTTTTTTATACTAAAAACACTGTATTCATGGTTCAAACAATAGCAATCCAATTGTTTTAATTTGTCTTGTTTTGCCTTGTGCTCACTGACTTATATGTGATCCTATTTGTCCAGTGTAGCATAATTAAACATACATAATTATTCCTCTCAGGAAGACATTTTTATAATATTAGCATCACAAATCCAAGTGAATCTTTAGGAGGCAGAGATTGTGCATTCATGCCTTGTCCCTCTAATATTGTCACATTTCTGGGGGAATAAAAAAATGAGATATCTAAGTTTCTTTGATTACTTCAGTTCTAACTTGCCAGCTGGATCTGGTCTGTCCCAATTTAGTAAACACAAGTTGAGTCAATTCAAGAAAATTCCAGATATGCTATTCCAAAACTTCACGTTTAATAGTTTTTGAGATGTACTTACCCTCATCTGCCAAGTTCAGAGTTCTCCTTTTCTTGGTTGGTCTCAGGCTCCTAGTTGAGGTTACATCACTTTATGTTAAGACTTCTCAGAAAAGTGGGAAATAATTATATATATATATATATATATATATATATATATATATATATATATATGAAGGAATAAAGGATTTTTTCCAGTTTTAGTCCCAATGCAGAATAAAACATTTGTAATGTGCATTAATTTATTTAATCATATCAAAAACATTTATATTGTATACATTTGTAAATAAAATTCAACTTGATGTTCACAGAAGTAAAGCTTTTGAGAAGGTGCCTGAGGATCTTGGTAATGATTAAACTTGAAATTTAGATATATAAGTACTCCAATATGAATTAGAGCATAATTAGAGCTAGTAGAGATGCAAAACAATTCAGTTGCCCAACAAAGATTAATTTTCCAGTGTTATTTGAGGTGTCAGGATCTCCTGTTTGTGTTCCAGCAGCCACACATTCTCCACTGGCACTGTATTTTATCTACCCACCCTGTTTGGGTCACTTTACTATGTGACAACCTTTCAAATGACCTTTGTATGTCATTGATAAATAGAGTTGAAAATATAGTCAGTAATGCTTGTTTTATAAGTCATTTAACTAAATGTAAGTGTCCCTTTCAGAAATTAATAGCTCCTTGGTCTTTGCTTAATCTACTGACTAGATTTGATCCAACTGCCCACACACTCTTAAATGTTCTTTGTAGTAGTTTGTGAGGTGTATATTTTTCAATCTGGGATGAAAATAGGATTGGTAGACACACATGTTCTTTAATTTTTGCTGGGCAGTGTTCACACAACATTGTCTTTCTGCCTCTCTCTCCACCCCACCTTTGAGGAGGCTGAGGGTACACAAGAAGCTGGGAGGGGATGCAGCCAGGACAGCTGAGCCCAACTGATCAAAGGAGTATTTCAAACCATCCAGTGTCATG